>NC_091580.1:6218721-6221221 GCF_042767895.1 Penaeus vannamei | reverse complement strand
CGGAGGTCGCGGGAGGAGGTGAGAGAATGACGAAAAGAACGAGAGAAAGAGAGGAGAAATGGGAAGAGAAGAGAAAATGACGAAAAGAACGGGAGAAAGAGAGAAATGATAAGAGAAAAGAAAATGAAAGAGAAGACGAAGAGGTGAGAGAAAAGGACAGCCAGAGAAAAAGAAAAAAGAAAAAACAAAGAAAGCGAGAAAGAAAAGCATATAAAGAGGAACAAAGAAAGGTGTAGAAAAAAGTGTGTGTGTGTGTGTGTGTGTGTGTGTGTGTGTGTGTGAGAGAGAGAGAGAGAGAGAGAGAGAGAGAGAGAGAGAGAGAGAGAGAGAGAGAGAGAGAGAGAGAGAGAGAGAGAGAGAGAGAGAGAGAGAGAGAGACAGAAAGACAGACAGACAGACAGACAGATAAAGACTGAGAGACAGACAGACACACAGAGACAGAAGAAAAAAACACACCCCCCCAAAAAAAAAAAAAAAATAGAGCAAGAAAAAGAGAAGAATCCTCCCTCCCTCCCCCGTCCCCACACCCCTCCCCGCCTCCCCTCCCCTCCCACCGCCACCAAAGAGTCAAAAAAATCCCCCCCCCCCCCCCAAGACGACCGGGCGATCTACTTGAGTCCCAACAGCTGTTTCTCCCGCTGCTTCTTCTGCACCATGTCCACGTTCCGGTCCTTCCACGTGCTCTTCCGTAGCTTGATGGGCCGCGACCCGACGTACTTCCCTGCGGACAGAAGAGGTCGTTCGTTAGAAGAGGTCGTTCGTTAAAAGAGGTCGTTCGTTAGAAGAGGTCGTTCGTTAGAAGAGGTCGTTCGTTAGGAGAGGTCGTTCGTTAGAAGAGGTCGTCCGTTAGAAGAGGTCGTTCGTTAGAAGAGGTCGTTCGTTAGAAGAGGTCGTTCGTTAGAAGAGGTCGTTCGTTAGAAGAGGTCGTTCGTTAGAAGAGGTCGTTCGTTAGAAGAGGTCGTTCGTTAAAAGAGGTCGTTCGTTAAAAGAGGTCGTTCATTAGAAGAGGTCGTTCGTTAGAAGAGGTCGTTCGTTAAAAGAGGTCGTTCGTTAGAAGAGGTCGTTCGTTAGAAGAGGTCGTTCGTTAAAAGAGGTCGTTCGTTAAAAGAGGTCGTTCGTTAGAAGAGGTCGTTCGTTAGAAGAGGTCGTTCGTTAAAAGAGGTCGTTCGTTAGAAGAGGTCGTTCGTTAGAAGAGGTCGTTCGTTAGATGAGGTCGTTCGTTAGAAGAGGTCGTTCGTTAGAAGAGGTCGTTCGTTAGAAGAGGTTGTTCGTTAGAAGAGGTCGTTCGTTAGAAGAGGTCGTTCGTTAGAAGAGGTCGTTCGTTAGAAGAGGTTGTTCGTTAGAAGAGGTCGTCCGTTAGAAGAGGTCGTTCGTTAGAAGAGGTTGTTCGTTAGAAGAGGTCGTTCGTTAAAAGAGGTCGTTCGTTAGAAGAGGTCGTTCGTTAGAAGAGGTCGTTCGTTAGAAGAGGTCGTTCGTTAGAAGAGGTCGTTCGTTAGAAGAGGTTCGTTAGAAGAGGTTCGTTAGAAGAGGTCGTTCGTTAGAAGAGGTCGTTCGTTAGAAGAGGTGGTTCGTTAAAAGAGGTCGTTCGTTAGAAGAGGTGGTTCGTTAGAAGAGGTCGTTCGTTAGAAGAGGTCGTTCGTTAAAAGAGGTCGTTCGTTAGAAGAGGTCGTTCGTTAGGAGAGGTCGTTCGTTAGAAGAGGTCGTTCGTTAGAAGAGGTCGTTCGTTAGAAGAGGTCGTTCGTTAAAAGAGGTCGTTCGTTAGAAGAGGTCGTTCGTTAGAAGAGGTCGTTCGTTAGAAGAGGTCGTTCGTTAGAAGAGGTCGTTCGTTAGAAGAGGTCGTGCGTTAGAAGAGGTGGTTCGTTAAAAGAGGTGGTTCGTTAAAAGAGGTCGTTCGTTAGAAGAGGTCGTTCGTTAGAAGAGGTCGTTCGTTAAAAGAGGTCGTTCGTTAGAAGAGGTCGTTCGTTAGAAGAGGTCGTTCGTTAGGAGAGGTCGTTCGTTAGAAGAGGTCGTTCGTTAAAAGAGGTGGTTCGTTAAAAGAGGTGGTTCGTTAAAAGAGGTCGTTCGTTAGAAGAGGTCGTTCGTTAGAAGAGGTCGTTCGTTAAAAGAGGTGGTTCGTTAAAAGAGGTGGTTCGTTAAAAGAGGTGGTTCGTTAAAAGAGGTGGTTCGTTAAAAGAGGTCATTCGTTAGAAGAGGTCGTTCGTTAAAAGAGGTCGTTCGTTAGAAGAGGTCGTTCGTTAGGAGAGGTCGTTCGTTAGGAGAGGTCGTTCGCTAGAAGAGGTCGTTCGTTAGAAGAGGTCGTTCGTTAGAAGAGGTCGTTCGTTAAAAGAGGTCGTTCGTTAGAAGAGGTCGTTCGTTAGAAGATGTCGTTCGTTAGAAGAGGTCGTTCGTTTAGAGTTGAACGTTCGAATTCATTTGGAAGTACACTGGGGCAAAGATTTTTTTTTGTACATACAGAGACAAGACAAACACACACACACACACACACACACACACACACACA
>NC_091580.1:6187928-6197928 GCF_042767895.1 Penaeus vannamei | reverse complement strand
AGTGGTGTGGGGGGAGTATTAGTGGTAGGAGGATGGATATTGGAAGGATGGATAGTTGGAGTTGAAGGGGATGTGTTGTCTTGGGAGGAATTAGGAGGAAGGGGTGTAGAGGTGCTGTGAGTAAGAGGGGGATGGATATCAGGAGGATGGATATCGGTGGTGGACGGAATTGAGGGGGTTAGGTTGTGTTGAGAGGGAGTAGGAGGAAGGGGTGTAGGGGGAATATTAGTAGGAGGGGTATGAATATCGGCAATCACTTCAAGTGTGGAAGGAGCATGAGTTATGGGATCTTGTGTCTCAAGCATATAGCTTTGAATGTCATCCATAGTTTCTGCAGTGGAGTTTGTTGGAGAGTTTTGTGAGAAGGTAATTGTTTCTGCAATGGAATTGGTTGGAGAGTTTTGTGGGACAAAGATTTTCTTATGAGGGGGGGGGAAGAGGAGACCGGTGTCTCAGGAATAAAGGTAAAGGTAGGTGGAGGTGATTGTGCTGTAGGGGAAGAAGGGTTAGAACGTTTAGTCTGTCTACTGCGGACGGAGAATGATGGTATTGGGGCTGTAGTTGAGATTGGGGTGTCTGGATTTAGAGTGGCAAAAGAATTGGTCTGAGGGAGGTAAAATGTAGAAGTGGAAAAGGGGACATCTTGGGGTGGAGGGGGAGGGGCTGAGCGAACGATGTTACTAGAGTATGGAGTATGAGAGAAACCTTGTCGACGTGCTTCCTGTCTGGTTCACGTAAAGTGAGACCACTTTTGTATCTGAGAGTTGCTACCTCAGATTCAAACTTACAAGTGGGACAGCCTCTATAAAATACATTATGGGGGCCGCCGCAGTTAGCACATGTACGTGTTTGTGCTGAGCAGTTTGATCGGTTATGACCAGGTTGGGCACATATGGGGCATCGGTCTGTGGAACGGCAGTGTTTGGCAGGATGTCCAAAGCGCCAACAGTTTTGACATTGACGGGGAGGGGGTTGGTATGGTCGAACAGGGAGGGATTGTCCACCAATGTAGATACGTAAGGGAAGGTCATGAGTACAGAAGGTAATTTTGGCAATATTGGTTGGATTCTTTCGTTGACCTTTAGGAGGAATGGTGTAGCAATGTACTGATTTCACATCTTGGTCTTTGAGGCATCCTAATAAGTCTTCTCCACAGTCTGACCAATCTTTGGTATCGACTGGGCAGTTTGCTGGGGAGAGAGAGACAGTTCTGGTACAAGTATTAAGGGTTGGATGAGGTTCTGCAGGAATGGGGTTGTCAGAATGATCAGTTAGATTTGATTTCTATAGATTCAATTTCTGATCTGACTGTTACAAGACCGGAGCGATCGCATCTGGTATAGATAGGGATTCTGCCCACTTGTTTTTGGAAGCATTGTTGAAAGAGAAGTGTTGCCCGAGTAATGAGCTGTAGAAGGGATCACGAAAAATCGGTCCCATTTAGCTGGGCTAAACAGAGTATTTAAGATATCTGTAGGGTTGGTGGTGGTGGATGGTCGGGGACGTGTGGAAGAGGGAGTATTACGGAGTGATGGAGAATATGGCTGTAAGGTAGTAATAAGGGAGGATAGGGTGCTTGTTGAAGATTGTGGGGGTAGAGTTGATGAATTTGAGGAAGTTGGGAGGGTAGGAATGTCTTCTGGAGATTGAGTCTCTTCTTGGGTGGGTAATGCACAAGTAGGGATTGAGGAGTGGGTAGTAGTTTGTCCGGAGTCGTGGTCAAAGGAGAGAGCCTGGGGCGGGGCTAAATATATATAAATGGGCAAGCCTCATTGCCCCCAATAAGGGGATTACACCTTCATTACTGGTCATGGGGAACCTTAATTATATAAAATGGCATAAACGGTCCACCTCCCTTCGCTAGAAGGTAAGGGCTAGACAATTAAATCGGGAGTATCGTACCCATAGTTCCCGCAGGCCGTTCAGGACTGGCACAAGGTCAGCCTTTCATCCTTTCAGCACGGCTCTTACACCTTAGAATGGTTAATGGTTGATGGTTAAGATAAATGTGCTAGACATCTAAGGTCATATAGCACCATAGGAAAGTATAGTAAAGAGGGATGTCAGGTGACAGTTGTTATGTGTCAACTATCTAGAATAGTGTTGAGAGGTTGAGGATGAGGGAAAAGATTATGGTGGTTTAGGTAAGGGAGTTAGATCAAGTGAAGGATATTTATGTGTCTGAGGAAGGAGAACAGGTTGTCGAGGCAGAAGCAATGGGATGGGATGGGGAGAAGTAGACTGAAATCACTGTGATCCAGCGGCGAAGAAAGATGCGAATAGCTGTGCACGGGACAGAAGTTTGTATGGGAGGTATGACATAAGGTGTTTTATGATGGATAAGTATAGACGAGACATAAAGGGAGTGTGGGGAAGAGATAAAATGGTAATTAGGAATTGGAATAGGAGGGTGTGTGAGGAAAGTCTCTTGGAGGCAGATAATAGATGGATTATAAGAAGCAAGGATATGACGTAGGTCTGATCTATGAGAGCGGAAACCGCGAATATTCCAATGTAGGAGAGCTATATCCTAGTTGATTTATGAATGATAACACATTTACGTGTTGGGGAATTTGAAGGGGAAGGAGCTAGGGGGTGTAAGGGTGGGATATTAGGAGGTAGGGAGTCTGGAGAAGGGCATTGTTGTGCCATGAGTGATTCTCGTGTGTATCCTGGAGGGAGTGCAAAGGATAGAGGGGATGGAGGGAGGGAGAATGTGCCTATAGTTGAGGTTGAAGGGGGTGGGTTGTGTTGGGAGGGAGTAGATGTGTGGGGAGTGTTAGTGTTAGGAGGATGAATATCAGAAGGATGGATAGTTGGAGTTGAAGGGGATGTGTTGTCTTGGGAGGGATTAGGAGGAAAGGGTGTAGGGGTGCTGTGAGTAAGAGGGGGATGCATATCAGGAGGATGGGTATTGGGAGGATGGATATCAGTGGTGGTTGGGATTGAGGGGGTTAGGTTGTGTTGGGAGGGAGTAGGAGGAAGGGGTGTAGGGGGAATATTAGTAGGAGGGTTATGAATATCGGCAACCACTTCAAGTGTGGAAGGAGCATGAGTTATGGGATTTTGTGTCTCAAGCATATAGCTTTGAATGTCATCCATTGTTTCTGCAGTGGAGTTTGTTGGAGAGTTTTGTGAGAAGGTAATTGTTTCTGCAATGGAATTGGTTGGAGAGTTTTGTGGAATAAAGGTTTTCTTATGAGGGGGGGAAGAGGAGACTGGTGTCTCAGGAACAAAGGTATAGGTAGGTGGAGGTGATTGTGCTGTAGGGGAAGAAGGGTTAGAACGTTTAGTCTGTCTACTGCGGATAGTGCGGGGAGGGAGAGGGGTTGGTGTTGGGGCTGTAGTTGAGATAGGAGCTGTGGTTGAGATTGGGGTGTCTGGGTTTAGAGTGGCAAAGGAATTGGTCTGAGGGATGTAGAATGTAGAAGTGGAAATGGGGACATTTTTGGGTGGAGGGGGAAGGGCTGAGCGGACGATGTTGCTAGAATATGGAGTATGAGAGAAACCTTGTCGACGTGCTTCCTGTCTGGCTTCACGTAAAGTGAGACCATTTTTGTATCAGAGTTGCTACCTCAGATTCAAATTTGTAAGTGGGACAGCCTCTATAAAATACATTATGGGGGCCGCCGCAGTTAGCACATGTTCGTGTTTGTGCTGAGCAGTTTGATCGATTATGACCAGGTTGGGCACATATGGGGCATCGGTCTGTGGAACGGCAATGTTTGGCAGGATGTCCAAAGCGCCAACAGTTTTGACATTGACGTGGAGGGGGTTGGTATGGTCGAACAGGGAGGGATTGTCCACCAATGTAGATACGTAAGGGAAGGTCATGAGTACAGAAGGTAATTTTGGCAATATTGGTTGGATTCTTTCGTTGACCTTTAGGAGGAATGGTGTAGCAATGTACTGATTTCACATCTTGGTCTTTGAGGCATCCTAATAAGTCTTCTCCACAGTCTGACCAATCTTTGGTATCGACTGGGCAGTTTGCTGGGGAGAGAGAGACAGTTCTGGTACAAGTATTAAGGGTTGGATGAGGTTCTGCAGGAATGGGGTTGCCAGAATGATCAGTTAAATTTGACAGTGCTATAGATTCAGTTTCTGATCTGACTGTTACCAGACGGGAGCGATCGCGTCTGGTATAGAAAGGGACTCTACCTACTTGTTTTTGGAGGCATTGTTGAAAGAGAAGAGTGTTGCCTGAGTAAGGAGCTGTAGCAGGGATCACGAAAAATCGGTCCCATTTAGCTGGGCTAAACAGAGTATTTAAGATATCTGTAGGGTTGGCGGTGGTGGATAGTCGGGGACGTGTGGAAGAGGGAGTATTACGGAATGATGGAGAATAAGGTTGCAAGGTAGTAATAAGGGAGGATTGGTTGTTTGATGAAGGTTGCAGGGGTGGAGTTGAATTTGAGGAAGTTGGGTGGGTAGGAATGTCTTCTGGAGATTGATTCTCTGCTTGGGTGGGTAATGCACAAGTAGGGATTGAGGAGTGGGCAGTAGTTTCAGTGTTCGGAGCCGTGGTCAAAGGAGAGCCTGGGTTGGGGCTATTTGATAAAGGGGCTAGCCTCATAGCCTCTAATAAAGGGATTACATTCTCATTACTGGTCATGGGGAACCTGGATTATGTAAATAGGCCTATTCGGTCCACCTCCTTTCGCTACTGAAGGTAAGGGCTAGATTAGTCAGGAGTACCATGCCCATAGTTCCCGCAGGCCGTTCAGGACTGGCACTAGGTCAGCCTTTCATCCTCTCAGCACGGCTCTCACACCTTAGGAAGTAGATAGCAGAAGGGGATGGAGAAGAGACGGAAACAATGGCTGGAGAAAAAAAAAAGACCATGCAAAATTAGTTGAGTCGAGGGCTGAGGCCCTAGGCAGGGGAGATCCCTGTATTGGGTCTGTCTTCGTCTCCTAAGCCCCCCCACGACAACAACGGGCAAGGGATTGGGGGGGTTACACCTTAGAAAGTAGATAGTAGAAGGGCTTGGAGAAGGGACGGAAACAAAAAGCTGGAGGGGGAAAAGACCATGCAAAATTAGCGAGTCGAGGGCTGAGGCCCTAGACAGGGGAGATCCTTGCATTGGGTCTGTCTTCGTCTCCTAAGCCCCCCCCCCCCCCACCATGATAACGGCCAAGGGATTGAGGGAACATGATAATGGGGGGAGAACAGCATAGTGGTGCACATGATGTTATTTGATATTCACCTACACAACCATCTTCTTCCAACCATATTCTTAAAGTATCATAGGAACCTACGGTTTTTTTTTATTGAAAAAATCTGATAAAACAAAAGCCGTCATATACAAGGTTCCATATCAATAATAAATTACGGGATCCACAAGTTTACCAAAAACGTTGCTCTATATCTACTTTAATGAATCTGTTCCTTCTACCTCTAAGCGTGTGTAAGGTTTAAGTACTGTTTGTGTGCAACAAAACTTTAAAATAAAAAGTATTCAAGCCTGAAACTGCTAACATCGGGAAATAGTGAATGAAAAATTCGAAGATTGTTTTAGTTTGTTTATTTTACACATGGGCTTTCCTTCGAAGATGTATTCTTGTATCCAGACAGCGTTCGCACTGGTCAAGACACCTGGAGACGCAGGCTGTAAGATGAAGAACTGTTAGTTGCCATGATGAAATATGAAAAATGGAAATGCTGATGCTGAAGAAAGTTCTCAGAGTAACTATGAAGAAACACAAGGACCTTGTCATATCAAAACGACAGACAAAGATGGTCTAGTACTACAGTTATCATCACTGGTAAGAAATCTTTTTGAAACTAAAATTAAGCCATGCCAAGTATTGACCAAGGCAATAAAAAATACTGATTTACCTTTTGTTAAAAATGTAAAGCTGCCAATATCCATACACTGGTCTGACGTTAACAGGCATCTGAATATCCTAGCTTTCTAATCATTCAAGCACCACTCCTTTCATGTACCACTCAAAGCAGATGATGCATGCTGGAAAAGGAAAAGTAAGTTTTAAACACGTTTTAACCAAGTTATTGAAAGGTCATGGCATCAGTACTAAATAGCTTTAGAAATCTTATGAGGCAAATTGATTGCACAAATATTTACCACTTGCTACGAAAATGAAAATTCTTAGTCGAGTTTAAAAACCACACCAGCTTTACACCTGTTTACAAGGTAATCTTTCACACTTCTTACCATGGGCAAAACGGGCAGAACAGGTCCAACATGGCTATACTGTGGCATGCTTTGCATTCCTGGAACTTTTCAGTATGGAACTTCAGCCGTACAAATCATTAAAATTTCATGGTAAAATTTCATTTAACTGCAATATATAAAAATCTATAATATACACATTGATCTGGTGTAAATATACAAATTATATTTTTGGCAGTTTACAAGATTGTATTGCTTACCTTATCCCCTGTATTTTTCAATAGTCATTAAATAGCATAAATTTTAATGAAAGTCCTCAACTTCTGATTTCCAAGTTCAAAAAGTTTGTGTATGATTTCTATGCTGACCAACTGATGATGCTCAATACACAATGAATACAATTTCAGGGTTTCACTCTAACAGCAAAATATTTAGTGAATGGTTCCTACTTCATTTACTAATGCTAACCAGAGCTACATTACCAATCAAAATGGATATTGTGAAGTAGTAATCAAGCTGTATTGCAGTAAGGTAAAGAACAGCTTCTCAGAAAATGCTGTTCACAGCAAATACATTCCCTAAACCACCAAGATTGTATGTTAAGGTTAAGAAAAAATTGACTCAATTAGTCATCATTTATTTGTCTATTGCTTCTTCTTGCTCTTGAGCTTCCTAAGGTAGAACTCGAGCTCCTTTCCTTCCAAGAGATATCCGTCACAGCGTCCACACTGACCGGGACGAGAGGCAATGCAGGCTGCAAGAAGAAAGAAGTATAAATGCAGGAAAACTTTTAATCTCTATAAGTGAGATATTAACACTTTTCTCAGAGTAACTATGAAAGCACACACAGACCTTGCCATGTCAAAACGACAGACAAAAAAAGTCTAGTGTAAGAGGTTATCATCCCTGGTAAAACTAGTTTAATTCCAGTATGACTCAAAGATCTAAATTGTACTTGCACATGTCAAGATTTTTTCTTACTGCTTTTACTATGGAAAAACAAAATATCCTATACAGGACTATAACTTATCAAAAACTGTATTAACAAAATAGTCTTCCAGTAACAAACATTAAATTTCTACTTACCAAGAAGACGGCCACTGAAGAACTGCTCCTCAAGACCACCTTCCACTTTGGCAGTCTTTTGGCGTGCCTTGTACTTCTTCTGGGTCTTTGTAGACCTCTTCTTGTTCAGAACAGCTTCCTCAGCCTCAGACTATTGGGATATGGAAATAATCTATAACACCTGAATTATGCATCAATTAAAGCAAAATCAGATATGAAAATCAGAGTAACTATGAAAGGACATCATTGACATGTGATGTTAAAACAACACCACAACCAGTCTAGTTGATTGTTTATCATCCTCAAAGGGTAGTATTTTTTAATACGCTTAAAAGATGTTCTTTATTTCAGGACATTAAAAAAAAAAAAAATTATAATAATGCACCCATTAAAAATATATTTTATCTTTAATATTCAAAAACTTTAAACATCTGCAACTTTCCATTAGATGAAAAACTTTCCTAAAAACGGAATTTCATTGCAAAATTAACCAAACTACTAATCCGGCTCAGTTCTTACCAGCTTCTTGGACTTCTTACGGCCCAGAGGGAGAGCATAGTGAGCTTCATACCACTGTCTGAAAGGTGCAGCATCAACAATGACAATAGCGTTCTTCACCAGGGTCTTGGTACGCACCAGCTCGTTGTTACTAGCATTGTATACTACATCAACGATACGAGTCTTGCGGGTCTGGCCTGAAACCAAGTTTTCATTAATCATCTAAAATACAATCCAATATATTAAGCATCTGCACAAATGTATAAAAGTTCTATCAAATTTTAAGCCTATGTAACCTGCACATACATGACAAGAAAAGTTCACCAAGTTTGTTTTCAGGGGTGTGGGGAGAAACTACAAAATTCCTGAAAGACTCCTTACCTTCTGATCCCCAAGAAAAGTTACCAACATCCATGCGCAGAGCACGGTACTTGATATTGCCACCACGAGTCCTCACTTGGTGAATCCTGCTGCCGCCAAGCTAAAAAAAATAATACAAATTAATATTACAATATAATAAAACAATACTATTTTTACAATGCCTTATATTCTAGATCTTATTTTCTTGCCAATGAACAAGATTTTGATATGCATGCCCAAAACTGAAACCAAAATTGTACCAAAATTTCCAGACCCTCTTTTTAAAGCATCCTAGCCCTAAAGGAGTAAATTTATAATGTATAACAAGTCTATGGTCTAACCCGTAGCCAACAGGTGGCATGTACGTACATGCCATGGCTGTTGTGGACCGAAACACAGATGGCATATGCCCATACCCGCGCACTGGTTCGTCAGACGGAGTTCATTTTCCTCCAATAGTAGCAGCTTCATTTATATGGTAAAAATTTTAGGCAATGGCACGGTAAACCTTGAAAATTATATTTTTATAAATAATAGCAAAATGAAAGCTTTTAGGTGCCAAATGTCTAATGCAAACTACAGATCGAACCGGACTCAAACGGGAAACTGCCAGTATGCGCCAACAATCTCGTTCTTACGTCCACTTGCCAAACATTTTTTACATGTCGGCACTGGGTTAAAAGAACGCAGGTATGATCAAAGTCAAATCATTCAGAAAATTTTGTAAATCCTGAAGACCCATCAGTACATACCTAGACTATAGAATGGTTGTGGGACTTTAAAGAATGAACCAAGAGTCCTGACATGCGATCTGAATCTCTCGCAGTATTTCTTTATTTTTATTTATTATAGAATATAAAGCATCTCCTCTATAATCTTATTTATTGAAGCTGCCCAGTTATATCCACCCCAACATGGGAAGAAGAGGGAGTTAACCCAAGCTTCAGACCTGCTTAGCAAGGCAGACACATCTGACATGAGACCAAAATAAGTTAGGATTTGACAAAACTTATAATATATCTGCGGTATTTAGTATTTGTATTCAGGTGCAATTTTCCAATGATAGCAATAAAAGAGTATATAATTATAATACACATAATTTACTGGTATTTACAATAAGCATAATATCAGCCTAAAATACCTGTAACAAACAAGTGCAGGATATGGGTAAGTACTGCATATCGCAACATAGTTAAGTACTAGTATAGACCTTGGTATATAATACAGAAGTTAATGAATATTACTTATTCATCTTCCATGTGTGAAATGCAAACAAAAAGTAACTGCTGCTTAACAAATATTTATAAGCAAATTGCTGCACTGGCAATTACAATTTTTAAAAACTCAAACTCAGCCAATCACAGTTCAGAAAATGACATTTCCTTGACCAATCATAAGTCGAATATTGTGGGTACCTATCCATTCCCCCAAGAGAGCTTCAATTTGTGATTTGCCTGTCTTAAGGATGGCCAAGTTCTGTACAGTTGAAGGTTCCACTGTAAAAAGCCAGTTGAAATGGCCCAAGATAGTTTTCTTTAAAGAAAACTAAGTAAACCATGTATAAATTTCTATAGCAATGTATTGTGAAGCAGCTAAACAATATTTTGTTGCACTAAGCAGAGAGCTCATGAGAGAAATGGTAAGAAGACATGATAGAATTGGCCATATTTACAGCATTTAAAAAAAAAAAAAAAAAAAATATGCAAAATAAATGGTAAATACTACGTCCCCTGCAATACTGTTGAATTGCACATGCGCTGGCATGGAGTGCCTGATCTGACACCGTGTTTTTATTTACAGACTTTCAATTTTTTCCGAAATAAATCTTCAAACAAAAAATGTATCTCAAAAACATTTGAAAATGTTACCAATTTGTGAGGCACTTCGTACGTCTTGGGTCAATTGAGAGTGTGCAGAGTTACGTGTGGAGGTGTGCGAGTG
>NC_091580.1:6170428-6172928 GCF_042767895.1 Penaeus vannamei | reverse complement strand
AAAGTAACATGAATATAATTATAATATAATTATGAAAATAATATTGATATAGCATGTATATGTTTATTATTCTCTGGATATGTATATTATTCTCTGGATTTTAGATGACTGTCATCCTGAAGTTCGATCTTAGGTTACATTTAAAGAGCTGTCAACTAGCCTCCTTTATAGAATTTAATACAAAATAGAAAAATGGGTAAAGTAATTTTCAGTGTGATTTGCAAGACCTGTGGAGGGCATTTTGTGGAAAGTTACGCTACAGGATAAATATAATTTTATAACAGAGAAAAATAAAGGGGTAATGTCAACACTGTTTGTCAACACATGCCTGAGAGCCAGCTTCACTTTAACTCTTCACTTAGTTTAGAGAGATAATATAACTATTTCTATCATTGACATACACTTTTGTAGTATATTAATTATATTGCAAGATTTTTTTTTTCCTAGCCTTACCAAAGAATATATAAGTTGTACAAGTTTTCATAAGCCTTGCCATGCTGTGCTCATCCCGAAATCCAGGAATCACTCTAAAAGTTTACGATATTTTTTGTTTAAACAAAAATCATGTTTGTTAGTATTTAATCACTTAACAATTAAAAATAAAAGGATATAAAAATATCAATAACTTTATAAAACAATTTATGTACATTACATACATTTACATAACATGTTTCAATATATATATTTCGTTTTACAATTTACATGTGCACAGTTTTTTGAACATTACAAAAGCAAATGATTTTATTGTGTTATTTTTTCATCACTTTTTGATATCCATTCATTTGGATTAATATCAAACTCCTCCATTTTCTTGTCAATAACCCACCATTGACCCAAAAATCCTATGTCCATGATGCGTTCGTGAAATGTTAAGTAACGTGGTTTGAGGTAGTCACAACGTGATTTAAACACTCCACAAACCTTGGAATAATTATCTACCCACAGAAAAGAGAAGAGGCCAATGCTCAACCTGAAAAGATGGTGCAGGAAAAATGCGGGTAAGTTTGGATTATTGTGTTATGTATAAATATGCACACCTATATGCTTTCATATATATTTCTTCCATGTTTTGCTTGATCAGTGACATCAAATCCTGATGATATGTCCAAGTTCAGAGAAAATATCAATTTAGAATTTACTTTCTGTGCTAAGAGTATGGAGAAGAGAAAAAAAAAAAAAAAAAAAAAAAAAAAAAATCGGAACATAACTAGCAATCATTAAGAAAGAAGAAAAAAGAAGTATTTCATAAGAAATCTAGTTTACACAATATCTTTTAACCCACCGTCTAACTAGTCCATGGTTATAGCAGTCCACTAAATACTGGAAATGAGCATCAACCTCTGGATTTCTGATGCTTTCACTAAGCATTGCCGACTCATTCATGTAGGTCTGAAGGGTGCTTTGGAAATCCCTCTCGTCAGGGTTTGTGTTGAACGCATAGAGAGTTCCTCCAATTACTGCAGGATAAACAGTAAGTTAGGAAACAAGATGAATCCAGTAAAATACATAGTTGCCAAAAAATATCCATTACAATAAAAAAGATATGCAGAATATAGCTCATCTCTGAATACAGAAATACACTTCACAATCTGCTTGCAGTATTCACAAACCTGTATTTCAAAGAAATACTTACAGGAATAATAAAATGCTGCCTTTACTGGATACTTGTACGTGTCTTTGACAACATCAACGGCTACTTCTTTATAATCCTGAGCTACACCCACCCAGTAGTTACCTTGGGAAAGAGAAAGGAGAACACTTAAATTGTTTCTTACTACTTAAATCATACATAATTCTTGAAAAAGAAAATGTAGTGCACAAGAGGACCTTATTATGACAGCTTATCATTGCCCATGGTACCATGAAGAGCCATATGAACTACATTTGCATCCCAGATTTATCAAACTATACAAATATAATTACATACATACAGATATACATATGGGCACACATGCATACATATTTATATATACATAAGTAATTTGGCTCCTGGTGACTAAGCTATTACCAAACTAACTTGCCCGAAGTAAACAGAGAATTCTCTTATGTCAGAGGCCAAACAAATATTCAACATCATCATATTTGCAGACCTACCAACATGAACCCAAAATGGTAATGCAAAGATTGTGCCAGATACAAATACTTGCATCTGACTTGTACAAATAAAAATGAAACGGTCATGCAGCATCTCATCAGTGCTCAACAAGTGCACCTATTTTTATCTACCCTAAAAAAATAAAATTTTTACACTCATGACCCTCATCTTAATAGCACAATCTATTGACAATATCATTCTACTGAAATTGAAATACATGATACCAACCTTCAAATACCAATACAAAAAAAAAAAAAAAGGAAAAAAATATATATCAGCAAAGTGTGATACATAACTGCTGTAACAAGTAAATTTATACAATTTAATGGGTATTGTAGCTCTATATTCCCAGAACATGTAAGGATATCTGGTATAGTGGGAACCTGCTGCATCTTTCATACATGA
>NC_091580.1:6163285-6165785 GCF_042767895.1 Penaeus vannamei | reverse complement strand
CATTACTAACTAACCGGATTTACGACCTTCCATCATATTAAGGGGTCTGTGTGGCCGCATCAACATGGGGGGGAAATGGGTAATGGATATTATGGCGTAGAATAATACTATTAATAATAGTATCACTATCATAATACTATTTCAAATAGACGAACTTGTTTGATGGGTGACATGTAAATACATAAAAACTATTAATATTATTATTCGTATCATCATCATTTAATATATATATATATACATATATATATATATATATATATATATATATATATATATATATATATACATATATATATATATATATATATATATATATATATATATATAAATATCTATATCTATATACTTAAACATGTACATACACATATAGAAACACATACACATAATACATAATATATATACATGCACATACACACAGACACAAACACACACACATACACACAAAACAAACCCTATAACAATAACAATAACAATAACAACAATGACACCAACAGTAACAACAGGAAACAATTACAATAACAATGACAAAACCCAGCAACAGGACCATAACCGCCCCCCCCCCCCCTAGAGAACCATAGGACAAGGACCCTCCCCACTGACCCCTAACCTACCTACCTCCCCCCCTCCCCCCGCGAACGTCAATAGGGGGAGGGGGAGGGGGAGGGGGAAGGGAGGGGGGAAAAAGCTCTTCCAGACCTTGATCTGACCCCTTCCTTCCCCCTCCCCCCCCCCTTTACCCCCTAGCACGCGCCTCCTTCCGAGAGGATTTCTGAAAGATGAGGTCTCCCTTGGCCCTGGGGGGGGCGTCCGAGAGTGCCAAACGTGTGCCGCAACCCCCCCACCCCACCCCCCCACCCTATCTCCCCTCCTGCCCCAATCTGTTCCTCCTGCACCCCCATCCTATTCCCCACTCCTACCCCCATCCTATTCCCCACTCCTACCCCCCATCCTATTCCCCACTCCTGCCCCCAATCCTGTTCACCCTTTCTGCCATCCTGTTCCCTTCCTCCTACCCCCCATCCTGTTCACACTCCCTCTTCATCCTATTCCTCCTGCCCCCATCCTATTCCCCACTCCCCACCCAATCTATTTCACACTCTACCCCCCGTCCTATTCCCACTCCTACCCCCGTCCTGTTCACAACTCTGCACTATCCTATTCCCCACTCCTACCCCCATCCTATTTCACTCTACCCCCCATCCTATTCCCCCACTCCCTACCCCCCATCCTATTCCCCACTCCTGCCCCATCCTGTTCACACTCTACCCCATCCTGTTCCTCTACCCCCCATCCTATTCCCCCTCCTAATATTTACTTCTATTCCCCACTCCTACCACCATCCTATTCCTCCACACATCTATTAACTCATAAACACAATCTTTATATTTCCCAACTCTGTAGCCCTGTCCTATTCACAGTTATCACATCCTATTTGCTCTATTCACATCTCATATCTTTCCATTTTTTTCTCTTTTATATACCCACATCCTATTCCCCACTCTCCCCGTCTATTCCTCCTACCCCCATCCTATTCCCCACTCCCTATCCCTCGGCCCCTATCCCCCACTCCTACCCCCCTACCCTCCACCTCAAAAGGGTGTTAAAAAAAATTAGGAGGGATAGTCCCCTTTCCCCCCTTCCCCTTCCCCTTCCCCCTACCCCCCTTCTCCCATGCTCTTCTCGTCCCTCCCCCCGGGTTCCTTGCGCCCCCCCACCCCTCCTCCCTCTCCTCTCGATGTTTTCCTGCCGCCTCCCCCACTCCTACCCCCCCTACCCCCACCTCAAAATATTGCTAAAAAAAAATTGGAAGGGACCACAGATCCCCCTTCCCCTTACCCCTCTCTCCTTCGCCCCTTCTCGCCCCCCCCCCCTTCCCCTCTACCTCTCGATGTTTCCTGTCGCCGCTCTGCCTGACCGGCCGCCCACACCCGCCCACCCCCCGCCCACTCCCCGGCTCCCTCTTTCCTTGATTGTTTTTTTCCCTTCCTGCACGCCCCTCCTTCTCCTCCTTCCCTCCTTCTCTTCCTCTCTTTCTCCTACCCTTTTTCTCTTCCCGCTCCTCCCTCTTCCTCCCTTTTTTCTCCCCTCCACCTTCTCCTCTCCCCCTTCCCCCCCTCACTCTCCCGTTTCTCCTTCACTCTTCCCCTTTTTCCCCCTCACCTCTCCCGTTTCTCCTCCCTCACTCTCCCGTTTCTCCCCTTTCCTCTTCCCCTTTCCCCTCTCACTCTCTCCCCTTCCTCCTTCCACTCTCTCCACTCCCTCTCCCCCAAGTACCACTCCCCTGGCCTCCTCCCCCTCACCCCCCACTTCCTCCCTCCGCACTACCACTGCCCCCGCGCATCCTACCCTTCGCCCCACTTCCAATCCCTCCTCCCTCGAAAAGACAAAAGACACACACACACACACACACACACACACACACACACACACACACACACACACACACACACACACACACACACACACAAAAAAAAAAAAAAAAAAACTGCTCCTCCGGTCC
>NC_091580.1:6143285-6155785 GCF_042767895.1 Penaeus vannamei | reverse complement strand
CGAATCAACATAATGATGATTAATACTATTCTCATTTAAAGTACCTCTTTTAACAGGTACTGGCCATTTAAAAACAGAAACACAATATCACACAGAAACAAAGCTTGCATTCACAACAACACAGCGGATATTCTTCCTCTGATAACAAATTCTACAGGAAGCCCCTTCATCCAAAAGAATGGAATTTTGTACTTACCATTCATTTCTTTCATTGCTCGAATGTAGTCCTGGGGGTCACTGAAGCTGATGAAGCCATAACCTTTGCTTTTATTGGTGCGCTTGTCTCTGACAACTTTTGCCTTGACAAAGGAAGCAAAATGGCTAAAGTAACGAGTGAGCAGCTCATCGGTAACGTCATTACCAAGATCACCACAGAATATCCGGAAATCATCTGAAAAAGGTTAATGAATGATTTTAAAAAAAGGTTATATCTAAAAGCAAGAGAAACAAGGAGAGAGAGAGAGAGGGAGAGAGAGAGGGGGGGAGAGGGAGTGGGAGAGAGAGGGAGAGAGAGGGAGAGAGAGGGGGGGGAGGGAGAGAGAGGGAGAGAGGGAGAGAGAGAGAGAGAGAGAGAGAGAGAGAGAGAGAGAGAGAGAGAGAGAGAGAGAGAGAGAGAGAGAGAGAGAGAGAGAGAGAGAGAGAGAGAGAGAGAGAGAGAGAGAGAGAGAGAGAGAGAGAGAGAGAGAGAGAGAGAGAGAGAGAGAGAGAGAGAGAGAGAGAGAGAGAGAGAGAGAGAGGGAGAGAGAGAGAGAGAGAGAGAGAGAGAGAGAGAGAGAGAGAGAGAGAAACATACACTGTTACCTTAAACCTGCCTTGCATTGCCATAATCAACCATCTATCATAAACAAAACAACATGGGGCCGAGCATAAACAAGGCATTACCCACCTGGATCCCAATCTGTGAGAGACTGATCCTCCCAGATCTGTCCTCCTGCACATCTCAGCATCTTCTTGGGCTTCCCCTTTCCTTCCTTTTTCTTCTCTTCATTGCCGCCACCACCACCACTGCCTCCACCGCCCCCACCACCTCCGCCACCTCCACCACCACCACCACCTCCACCTCCACCTCCACCTCCTCCTCCTCCTCCTCCGCCACCACCACCTCCTCCAACACTGTGGTTAGGATTCTCAGGTTTCGAAACAGTGGTGGTTACAGTACTTGCTCGAACCTGAGTCAAAGAATAATACTATCAAGAAAAGGTATAACAAAATAATATATCATTTCTTATAAAGAGCCAAATATTATCAATGCTATCATTCAAAGACACAGATATCCATTTTTTTATTATTTAACTACTGATAGGTAGACAGAAGGCAAATGAGCAAGGTAAAGGAAAGGAATCTCTACCTTCTCAGCCATCTCCTGAGCATGGGTCAGCTGCTGATTGGCTTGCGCAGCAGTCATCATATTCATATCTGGGTTAAGCTTCTTCCTCTTGGGTTCAGGTGGTCCATCTGGCATCACAGTGACCATCTGTGGGGTAGGACCAGCAGCTGGCACTTCGGCTTGCTTGGCCTCATTTTTGGAGGGTTGGGATGTGTATAGCTTGGGAGCCGAACTGTTTCACAACAAAAAATACAATTGAGGTGATTATTAAAAGGTAAAAACTATATACTTACAGTACATCACTGGATATAAAAACAGACACATCACAGACTGACACAGACACAGACACACACCCACACTCACAGAACCACCCACCTCCCTCTCCCTCTCACTCTCACTCTACTATAATTAGACAATTAAAACATTGAATTGACTTACCTGATAACAGTTGGAGGTTTTGAGATAACAGCTGGGACAAAGGGAGCAGCAGCCACTGGTGCCCCATGGAGCTGTTGTGACGCCAACATGCCAGGCGGGGGAGGAGGTGGGGGATGAGGCCCTCGAAGGGGTGGGCCTGGTGGCCCATGTGGGGGTCCTTGAGGAGGGCCTTGGGAGCCTGGAGGCCCAAAAGTCTGGGGAGAGGGCCCAGAGGAGCCCGGCGGCATGTGTGAGCCATGAGAGACAGGGGGGCCAGGAGGAATCATGGGCCCCATGCCTGGGGGTCCAGAGGGCACATGGCCAGCTGGTCCTGGAGGTCGAGGTGGACCAGGATTTGGAGGACCATGACCTGGAGGGCCAGGTGGGCCCCCTGGTGGGCCATAGCTATGTGGCCCTGGTGGACCTGGGTGCCCAGGGTGGCCAGGTGGTCCTGGAGGCCTCATATATCCAGGAGGGCCACCACCCATCATGTGACCCATCTGATGCCCATCATTCATCATATCTGTAATCAAAATGAATATAATTATTAGTTGACCCACCAGTAATCATAGTCCTCAAGATAATTTTATTTCTACTTATATAATCTTTATCATTGCTATCAGCATCAGCATCGTGATCCGTAAATTCATTATGATTCTTAAAAATCTATCAATAAACACTTGTCTACTGATATCAGTTCCATCAGTGGCATGATATCAACTAAAATAAGGGGGTTATGTGACCCAAAAGATTTTGAATACCTGGGTTTCTTATAACCTAATTCTATTCTATCTTGTTATTTTAATTTCTTATAATATATAACTATGATCTGTCTATTACTTTTATTGGTATAATATGTACTTATGATAATTCTATAGGATTAGTCAAACTTATCATTTCAATAACCTTATACATTTCTGTGCTGATTTAAACATTTTCTCTTAATTAACTTATTAATTATATATATATATATTAATTTACAGATACATAAAAAATCACGCATAAATGGCCCTGACCAAAAATTTTGGTTTACATGATGACCATGATTAGCAGCATCATTATCACTATTACCATCAATATAAATATCATTATGCTGTTACGACAACCACTATTGTCAAGATCATACACATAAAACTACCATAATTACTAATACTAGTTTTCTCATAATCATGATAGCTATATCATTATAATTCTAACATTACAAAGATGGGAACAGATTCCAGTTAACAAGACTCACTATTATGCACATGCTGTCGGTTGAGTTGTGGGGGAATGAAGCCAGGAGGAGGAGGAGGCGGTGGCCGTGACTGCTGTTGCTGAGGCATGCCGCTGTTCCCGCCTGGCATCTGTGGACCAATGTACCCTGGTGGCGGGGGAGGCGGTGGTAAAGGTGGAACAGCATTGTTGCTATTTGGCCCCCCTGGGACTGGGGGAAGAGTTGGGGGACCATGAGGAGGGCCAGGTGGGCCACCCATTCCAGGAGGACCACCTGTCCCTGGTGGCTCTGGGTGCTGCTGCTGGAGACGCTGCTGGACCTGCAAGTGCACCATCAGGTAAAGCAAAGGCAGTCACCATAGATCTTTGAATGGAAAATCTTTCTACCATTTCCTCCAATTCACCTACTGCTAATGGGAATGGCATGTACGTACATACCAAGCCTATTTTGATTTTCATCTCAGTTTATCAGTACCAAGAAGTCAATTACTACTCCTACCCATTGTACCTCTTTACCCTTTCCCTTGATTTTTGGAAATTTTATCTTTTATCTGTTATTGCTATCAGCATTATTAATATTCAAAAAATCACTAATAGCATTAGAGTTCCTGAAAACTCAAGGAAAGGGAAAATGAGGTCACATACACCTACTAACAGTTGATGCCTTGGTGGCTGAGCACTTGTGGAACTATCTCTAAGTGACATTTCACAAAACAAGCTACAAAGATCATTACATGTCCCTGGCAGCAATGGGATAACATATGAACAGATAATGTATTATTGGTATCACTCTCTATGTAAAAATGTTCTCATCTTAAGCATTATCAAAATAACAGCAACAAACCTGTGTGTATGTCTTTGCCCCTATTACCCCTCTGGGAGGTGCTGGTGGAGGCTGCAGAGGAGGCACTGAACCAATACCAGGAGGTCCTGATATCTCTGCCTCAAATCTGTGCATTAGAAAAAATCAATATAGTGTCTTACAGCAATGAAACATGATGAACATCATCATTTCCCAGAATATATGCATTTTCTTGAATATTCTGCATTCAATTGAGTATTTGGGGTGAAATATTTCTGTGTATTACTTACATTCCTTTGTATCTAGACAAAATCTAATCTCTTGTGATTCTTATAAAATTAATGAAATGCCTAAATGGATTGGGGTAAAATAAAAAGGACTTTGTGGGATAAAATACTGTAATATAAATCACCTTGTTTCAATGAAAAAAAATTTATTATTACATGCCTGAAAAGGCAAGAGAAAATTAACAATTCATGTGAAAGAAAAACTGACAAAACATTTATATACTAATCTTAATATTGGTCAAAATGTGAATTTAAGCATTTCCTCAAAAATTATGTGACTACTTTTGCAGAGCAAGAACAAAAATATAGAAAAGATACTTTCCCCTGACTTTGTCTAATCTCTTCATATATTTTTCCCCATGCCAAATGGCCAAGTTATTGTACATGTGATCATTGTATATAGTAACAAACTATCAACAGCAGAAGCAACGTTATACCCTCCTCAGTAGTTGATATCCTTTAATCAACCCTTGTATTAAGGTAAGAGTGCAAACTACTGACATCTTAAACATAATTACAAACATAATTTTGATAAATGTACTATTTATCTTCTTGTAACTACTACCTTACCAAAAATGCCAGGTATAATACATCACTTAGTGAATGATACCTACAACTCTTATGTCCCAAGGTGAATTACAAGATACCCTAAAGACCAGGTAGCACTAAAAGTAACTAATCAGCCTGACAAAACAGTTTGCCTTTTTCATATTTATGTTTTCCTGATGATCTAACTAATTTCTTGGTCATTATTCTGATTTCTTTTTTATGACATTCCTTCCAGAAAACTGAACTTCAGACTGTTTGTTATGCTTCTGAAATTCAGCATATTATGGGTGGACTGGAACAGAAAAGAGAGTACTGTAATCTCAGAAAATAATATTCACAGGTCAATGCAGATATTTCAGTTAAATTTTGCCATCTTTCAATAAATATATATTTTCCCTAAACTGGAAGATTTACTTCTTCCTAGCAAGTACTTCCTTATTTTCATGAAGCATTTCTTCAGTACCTGTTTTCTACATAAACCAAGTACAGATATCACAAAGATCAATCTTGCCAGGTGCAACAAGACTATTTATCCTTCAATATTACAGTAGTGCCACCTGTTTTATTCTAGCCTACCTATAATATGCTGAATGTCTGATGCACAGGTTCACCTTGACAATGGGATTGGCTATGTGTACTGACCATATATAGTTTTAGTCAAAACTGACCTACTTGAGAAATCATATGGAGAGTAATTTGAGTGTGGAGGTATCAAGTAACTCCATTTGCCTGTCTCCAATAATGGCTAGACACGTATGTAATGTATATTTTGACGAGATGCAGTCAGTGGGCCTCCCTGGCAATTTATCATATAAGGAGCTCCTCTAAACTCTGACTGTAGGTACTCTATCTACCAGCTTTCATGCAAACTCAATAAAAAACCTTCATAAGAATTGGAAAGAAATCACATATGAAATACTATTAACACATCAACAACCTTTTTAGTAGTTTTTGTCAATCTAATATCTGCTCCACAACATACTACGTGAATAGCATTCTTTTTCAAGCTATTGGAAATAATTATACAGCTTTGACTATTAGGTTTATTTATTTTTTGTCTGTTTTATCATTTCTTGACCATTTTTTACCATTATCATTGATGAATCTATTCCAAAGAAAATGTACTGAAAAACACCATCATATAGATTGACATAAGTAAAAATGGGGTAGAACTGAATGTTGTTGTGTTTAGCCAATAAGGGACACCTTGAGATACCAGATATAGCTATCTATAAATATTTCTGTAATTCATTTGATGATTCCACTCTTTTATTCATCATAACAAAATATTTCATGCCATAAACAACCATCACCATACTCTTAGAGAAAGCCATTTTCATTTCTTTGTCTTTCTGACTTCTTGTCTGTCTACCTATCTTTTACAGCACCTTGACTATACTACTATAAGTGGACAGAACACATCATTAGAAGTCCATTGGTGAAAAAATTGTTAGTATTGGCAATGTAGTTCTTTTGGTAAAAATATCTATGCAACCATTATACAAGTATGCATGCCGTTTGAGAAGTATTGTTAATCTTTTATGATATGGACACACTAAGCTTGGGTAAATTGAAAATGATATCCTTGTAGAGGACTACAAGTTGCAGTTGTCAGTACAAGAAACAATCTGCAGACGTGAATGGTCATGCCAGAAAATAAAGGAAAAGATCACAGAAAGTGCTGATCACAACCCAACTCCACTTTGTGTTCCAGAGTTTCAGAGTTTGAGCTCTATCTTGCCATGCATACCGAGGTGAAGACAATGTTGTCAAGGCAACTTAGATTGTTGAATGAATGTTGTGGCGTTAAGGACTTACTGTAAAGGATTACAGTTGCATTTGTTAAGTTAGCACTTTCTGACAAGTCTGTGATACTTTGAGTAGGCAATGTAGAAAATTGTATAACAGCGATCAGATTAATAAACACTTGGTTTAGGTCAAGTTTAAACATACATACAATATGTGGAAACGACTGAGTAAAGAAATCTACGTAACTTAATGTGTGTACAACAGTGTTTCCTTGCTGGGTCAGCCCCTGATAATATTAGGTCTTCCCTGGTAAGTTTAAATGCATTATATTATCTTTTACCAAACAGATGAAAGAGACACATGTCAACCAATACGAAGAAGAAGTCTAAGCCAAATAAATCATTCAACTATCATAAAAAATACCGGTATACAAGTAGCACATTCTACCATTCTAATAAAATATTTTTCTAAATATCTCTTTCTCTCAACTTACCTACTCATTTCATCATCCAGCTGTCTCCGTTTATCATTATGGTTCGCCATGATGAATTAAAAAAGGTAATACTTAAGGCCACAGGAGAAACAGCCTAACAGTTTACCAAAATCCTTTCCTAGACCACGACCTGAGACGAGTTTGTTTACAAGTGAGGAAACGTTTGAACTTGTGTGTTTTCACCGGGTGGTTAAACTATGTGCTGTTAAGTTAATACTAGTTCTCTGTGTGATGGGATTTTATTTAGGATCTAAAAAAACATGGGATCTTTTTTTTATTATCTATATCGGGAGAAACAAGGTTTTGGAAAGATTAATGGCAACAATGAATGCGGTCCGACACATCCATTTGTGTTTACGCGACCGCACGCTGTCTTTATACATATGATTATAGAAAAAATGGAAATAAATAGTTAAAAAAATAGTTGAATAGCTTTGCCAGCGTTTGTACACACACACACACACACACACACACACACACACACACACACACACACACACACACACACACACACACACACACACACACACACACACACACACACAATGGGTGGTCTAGTCTGCTAGCCATGGGTTATGTAAATGTGTATGGTTCATGTTGAAAGAAAAAAAAATGGGTTAGAAAATGAAAGAATAAGTTAAAAAAATAATAATAATAATAATAAACAGTGCGGTTTTGTGAGCCGGTACGTGAGAGAGAAGGTATGGGAGGTGAGAAGTGACCGCGATTCCTGCATGGTAAGCGTTTCGCGCCTAGAGACAGCTGTTCTGTTTTTGTGTTTGTTTGATAAGTAACAACTAAGATCAGATAAACAAAATGAAGTTGGCGGAAGCAGCAATTAGAATTGAGGCTCTTGAAGCCAAGGTAGACAACATGGTAGCAGAATGCTTTAAAATTCGTGAAGAAAACGTAAATTTGAAGAAATTGGTAGATAATTTGCATAGGAACACAGCCATTCAGAGAGAGAATATGGAGAAGTCTGAAATGAAAATCAAGGAACTGAAGGAAAAGTTAGAAGCAGAAACCAAGATTGGCAACGGTAGCGAAACCAAAGCACCGAATCTCCAAGAAAAAGTTGAGTAAGTAACCAAAGTACAAGAAACTGTTAAGCAGATCGGTATGGTCACAAGAAAATTACCAAAAACTAATTCAAAAAACTAATGAGTATTGCCTTTTCCAGAATGCAACACATCATACGAGGGTAAGAAGGCTAGACAGTCCGTCTATGCTTGACCTAATATTCACAAAGCATAACTATGATACTAAAGGCGCTGTCACACGCACTTTTTTCGTAATTTTTTTTCTGACAATTTTCAGATTTTTTTTTTTCCATTTTTGAGCGAATTGTCGATTTTCCAGTCAGACGATAATGATCGTTTCCGTCTGAAAACCTCAACGTCAACTTTTTCAGCCAAACAAAGTCAAATCAAGAGTTATATTCGAGAATGTCTGTATTTATGTTAAATAAAATTGTCAGAAAAATGACGGAAAAAAGTGCTAGTGTGACAGCGCCTTAAGGATATCGAGTACTGTCTGCTACAGGAAAAGTTCATCGTAAACAAGGAAAGAAAGGAGAAATACAATTACAAAAGAAGTGATTATAGAAGCCTTAAAGATTTCTTTGATGGCATAAACTGGGCGATGAGAACCTTTATATTCAGTATTCAACATTTTGTGAAATCCATTAAAAAAAGAAAAATTCACATCAAAATTTAAAACTGAAGTAAGAAATAGCTAAAAGTGGTTCAATGACAAAGGCAAGAAAATGATAGAAAACAAGCACCTCCTTTGGAAAAGATTCGTAAGACACAGATCTCAGGCAGCTTGTGAAAGATAAAACGTAGGAAGAAATGAGTATACCTAAACCATGAGAGGCGAAATTAGACTTTGAAAAGGATGTAATCAACAAATGTACAAGTCAACCAAAACTCTCCTTTATACAATTTTTAAAACTAAGAGTAGCGATCAAATTGGCTCCATCATAGACAATAATACAACTTATTCTAAGGAGGAAGAAATGTGTGAAATCCTAAATGAGAAATGTCAATCAGTTTGTTCAGGACCCATACTTTGATGTGACAAATACCCGTGCAAACGCAAAGAACAACGAAAATATCACCTTCAAAAAGAATGAAATAAAAGGTCTATGAAAAGGATTAGATAAGACTATAGCAGAGGGACCAGATAAGATTTCTAACTGGAATGTGCCGAAGAACTATGTATTCCTTTATTATTGATTTTCCATAATTCGTTGAGACAAAGTAAACTACCAAAAAGTTGGAAACTCGCCAATATTACATCCTTATATAAGATGGCGACAAATAGAACCCTCTATATTATAGACCAGTTTTGTTAACTAGTGCATTATGCAAGCGATTAGAAAGGATAATTGGGGAAAAAATGGGTTGAAGTACTTGAAAAACACGAAATGATATCAAAATAAACAATTTGGTTTTAGAGAAGGTCATGTGTAGCAAATCTCCTCTGTTTTTGTGATAGAGTATCTGAAATATTACAAGAAAGAAACGGCTGGGTGGATTGTGTGTACTTGGACTTTAAAAAGGCTTTTGATAAGGTGTCTCATAGAAGACTATGGGAATTAGAGCACCTAGGTGGAGTGAAAAGCAAACTCCTCGCATGGATGAAAGACTTTCTTCATGAAAGACAGATGAGCACAGTAATTAAAGGGAAGCATTTTACATGGCGACGAGTAACTAGTGGAGTGCTTCAAGGATCGGTGTTGGCGCCGATTATGTTTACTATTTTCGTCAATGATTTAGAGTCAAACATAATCCCAAGTAGTAATCTGAATGTTTGCAAACAACGTGAAGATATAAAAAAGGTAACAGACAACGTCTCATGCCAATGCCTCCAAAATGACATCGAAAACTTATCCACGTGGAGTTGTAAATGGAAAATGGAATTCAGTACCAATAAATGGCACGTAGTCAGGTTCGGAGAAAGTGGAAATCGCCCACTATCCCAATATAAATTAGGAGACGCAATACTAAACACAGCTGACGGAAAAAGATCTTGGGGTAATCATAAACAGAAACCTTAGCCCAAATGATCATATAAATGAAAAGGTCCACAAAATGCTAGGACTGAATGCCAACATGAAGAGGGTATTCGTGTATGTGGACGAAGACATGGTAAAGAAAATCATTACACCAGTCATAAGACCAAGTCTCGAGTACGGTGCAGTGTTATGGAATCTACACTTAAAAAGGGATGTAGACAAACTGGAAAAAAGTTAGGACTTACTACTTTGGAAGAAAGAAAGAAAAGGTGGGGCATCATTATGCTGTTAAACAGTATTACAGCAAGAGTGAAGTTAAGATTAAGATGACTCTTTAATCATTAAGTTGAAAGTAAAAAGAGGCGTCTCCCAAAAAACGTAGTTTGCCAAAAATGTGCATCAATTTAAAAAGTTATACGATAATTTAAATATAGCAAACGGGACCACCTGAGATTAGCTCTTATCCCGTATTGAAAACATAGGTAAAAACAACTAGGTAAGCGCGCACACACTCTCTCTCTCTCACACACACACACACACACACACACACACACACACACACACACACACACACACACACACACATATATATATATATATATATATATATATATATATATATATATATATATATATATATATATACATATATATATATATATACACGCTTCCCTTATAACAAAGGAAGCGAAGGGATAGTCCCTTGTCCCTTCCATTCTTCTTGGGCGTCCCTATCGGCATAGGGAGAGAGGGAGAGAGAGAAGGAGAGGGAAAGAGAGAGAGAGAGAGAGAGAGAGAGAGACAGACAGACAGACAGACAGACAGTGAGAGAGAGAGAGAGTCAGAAAGACAGAGAAGTGGAGAAAGAGAGAATCTAAAAGACAGAAAGGGAGAGAGAGAGAGTAAGAAAGACAGAGAAGGAGAGAGGGGGCGGGGTGGCATGGCACCTTGATTTAAATGACAGACGGAGTTGGAGTGGTCGGTGCACTTCCCAATTTATTCACTGACTGCCTTACTTACAGATACCTAAGAAAATTAACACAGCACGCAATGAGAGCAGGTGTACCACAGGGAAGCGTCGTAGGACTTAAACTGCAGAACATCTTAATCTGAGGTAACGAATGGTAGGTGAAGTTTGCGCCTATTAAGACCCATATAATGGTGTGTATCGGAACACTCCCCATCGTCAAACTCCATTTTGACGGTAAAGTTTTTACAATCTTAAGGCGGAGTAGAAGTACTTGGTGTTTCTTACAAGAAATATCTCAGTTTAAAAACACATCGTGAATATCGTCAGAAAAGCATCAAGAAAACTTGAGTCACTGAGACGCATTTCACGGCTTCTGGATGCAAAAGAGAGAGAGGTTCTCCACAAAGCCCAAATCCGCCTCCTGATGGAGTATGATCCTCTGTCATGGAGACGAGTTTCTAAGAAGTATTTCGATCTCCCTGACAGAGTACAATCCTGATCCATCACCATTATGAAAAGTGACGATCCTAGGACTTCAAACGGCCTTCAGAATCTCCATCTCCAGAGGAACGTGGCGAATCTCACCGTCGTGTTGACAATACAAGAAGTGCCACACCTGCAACCGCTGTTCGTCAGACATGTACCACCAGGCCCGTGGATATAAAGGACGTACTAGGGCAGCTACACTTACCAGAGACAACTTATTCCAAAGTACACTCGGATGTCGAGCGTAACCATAACCGTCTCCAGTAGACTTCAGTCCTCATTAGTAGAGCTTACTCCGGCCAATGAGCGTATAATGACAAGACTGAAGCTTGCATTTGGCTTCACGAATTTTGTTGCTGTGTACGCTTCTAACGATGTCTGTGAACATGTGAAAGAGGTGTCCTATTCTTAACTCGCATCTGTGGCAAACAGTTGTCCTTGGCAAGTCATTTGCATTGTTCTGGGTGATTTCAATACGGTATCCGGTTGTGATCGAGCAGGCTATGAGATGTATGTTGATCCTCATGGTACGGGAGCTGATGCCATCAGCGAGAATAGCCTCCTTTTTCCAGGGCTTTGCTAGGTCCCAGAGATTGTGGATTTCTGGTCCGTGGTCCTGCGTTCTGACCTGCATCGTCGGGCATGGTACTGCGATGCGGGTAATGCGGCCAGGGATTTCGACCGCATCCTCGTTAACTCTCAGAGGAGGATCATCCAGAACTGCAGGCTCTACCGGTGTGCCGAATTCTGTGGTATTGACCATAGAGGTTTCATGTGGACTGGCCGAGGGACTGGATGATGAAGCTGTCTCTGGTTTGTTTCGTAGCACTCGGCAACCTAACGGACCTGTGGCCCTGTGGGATGCTTTCAAATATGAAACAGTAGACGCAGATCAGGTGACCACCCAAGATCAAGACTGAACTTTATTTTGCAAGAGACACTGGAAGCCGCAGATGCTGGTCACACGGCTCGATTGACAGGGGATCGGGATTTACATCGTTCCTTGACATTCAGGAATATATTAGGAATCCCACGGAGGTTAAAGGCCGTTTCTTAGTAAATGACTTTCGTCCTGCCTACCAAGCCCTGTGAAAGCCGAACTCTAATCCCTCCTCTCAGATAACTGCAATCCGCTCAGCAGATGGCCAGATCATCATTGGGCTGAAGACTTTGAGCAGTTGTACCA
>NC_091580.1:6118285-6140785 GCF_042767895.1 Penaeus vannamei | reverse complement strand
ACTGTGTTTCATTTAGTAATTGTCTTCATACATAGATGGCTCCACAAGTACTAAATCACAAATGTGCCAGTTACAAGTACTACCATTCTCACCTGTTTACCCTTTTCCTGAATTTTCAAAAATACTCTCTGGTATCAAATATTGCTGTTAGCAATGTCAATAACATTACCAATTATGATGTCGATAATAAAAATAACCGTATTAATATTGATAGCATCGTTTTTAAAAAATCCTGCAAACTTCAGGAAAGGTGACATAAAGTGAAGTCACAAGGTCTACGAATTGACTCCTTTTTGGCTAAGCAAATGTAGAGCTATCTATGTGCAGAAAGATTTCATAAAACAATATTAGAGTGATTACAACATTTTCCCAGAGCCTTTCGATTAAACTAACATTGCATATTTCATTTTGTGATAAGTTCGGTCTTCAGATTATTTTTTTCTACCTAAATTAGCAGTAAGATTAAGATTATTACCAGAGAATACTAATTGAAATTGATGAATATTTATCAATAAATTCGATTTTGAAGGTCCATCTATTGACTAATTAAGACTGTTGATTATTGTTGGAAGCTGTAAAAAGTATATATGAATATTTGATGTTACCATATAAACTTGTTATGGGGATGTGCAAGCAGTATGTCATGCTAGACAATATAATGCAATAGATTATTTATTAGACCTTTTTTTACAAGGAAGGAAGGAAAGATATGTATGATTTATTTCAGTGAAGGGAAAGGAAGAACAAGAAATCATAAGAATATGCTGAAGGCCTTTTTGCTATATTGCTTCATCATACCTTACATAAACAATATAGCCTTTCACCAGCACTAGTTCTTATTTTCTTGTTTATTTACACCAGAAAATGTATGTCTCTGGCAAGTTTATTGCATAATTACTGAGCATTGGAGCAATAAAGTTGAAAAGATTGCAACTACCATATAAAAGAAAAAGTAAGAGAAAGTAGCAAAGCAATAAAGCAAGTGGATCTATATATATAGTTATTAACTAACTAAAAAAAAAAAAAAAAAAAAGAACTATGAATGTGTGAAGCATGATATTGTTGGAGGCATACAAGGGAAAGGGATGTAAGGTTGTTTTTTGGAAAATACTTGCATGCCATACAAAAGCAGGATTTATATATTATACTTGGAGTTATTGACAAAAATGAAACAATGCCAGAGGGCACCCTTTTGGTTGCATCAGGAGTCCATGGTCTACAGGTTGAGAACTGGTGGTTTAATTCATTTGTGGTTACCAGTATTCTTTTTTCACCAAAATTTGATTCTATAGGTCTTTATTTCATATTCATGTGAATATGATGCTATGTATCCAAACATATATACAGTAACATTCGTACACAAGAATTATATATTTTTTGATAACTTAATTGTATAATTTTACTCTGTGAGCATGGTATTGTGCCTTACTTTTTTCCGTAGCAAATAGGTCTACTGGTATTTAGGCTTTTTTCATGTATATTTTCACTACTTTCATGAAGCAATGTAAAGGAATCTTTACAACTTTTTAAGACGTATGAGAAACCAATAGTATACAGAATCTCTTTGATTAGAATTAATCTAGCCTTTGATTAGTATTAATCTGAATGACCATTTCCTTTCACTTTTAGAAAAATGGCAAATCAAATCACTTGATTTAACACTTATCGTAAAGTAAAGATACACTTGCTCAGGAAACTGAAAATAAGCTTTTTAAATATATAACAAGTAAAAAGAAATAAGAGGTATCACCCTCCATATTCTCTTGATCTTCATCCTTCCCATTTTCCTTTTGTACCTCGTTTGGGCTTCAACTTCATCTCTTCATCTTCATTTCACTCAATCTATAACAGCGCAGAACTTTCAGAACGTGACATCATGGCCTCCTCCAGCACTGGTGAAGGAAGTAGCAAAATGAACCAATCCCAGATTGCTCAGCGCATGTGGGAGATGGCTAATAACATGGAGTACTACAACGCTGCAGATGAAATATATCAGTATGATCGCAAACAGCAGCAGGATATCCTTCAGGCCAAACCTTGGGAAAAAGAGTATGTATATAGAACAGTCTGTAGAGTTCCTTTGATAAGGTGAATAATGGCGATGTAACAGTACTTGAAATTTGTTTTAACCATTTCTTTTGCCTAAGTGAGTGTTATTTATGTTTTGATTTACCATTTAGAGGTGATATATGAAATGAGAAAATAAATGAACATGGGATTATTTAAAACAATGCAGACTTTTCAAGCAAGTGATACTTAATTTATATATATTTTTTCCAGCCCACACTTCTTCAAACAGATCAAGATCTCAGCTTTAGCACTCTTGAAGATGGTGATGCACGCCCGGTCTGGAGGCACACTTGAGGTCTGTTTTACATGGTGATATGATTCTGTGTGGAAGGACAGTGAGTGAGGATATTTTGAGAATTGTGTGAATGTACAAAATAGATAAGAAATTACATATAGTAAAAGGAAGAAATTTAAATTCAAAGTTGTATGACTATTAAAAAGTTCAGTTAATATATAGGTCTGATTACAGTATGTCCAAAGGCATAAAGGAAAGCATGTGGTTATCAGCTGCAAAATGTTATTTTCATGTTTCGACATAGGTATACATTAAATTATTTTTATCCATAACAGGTGATGGGTCTTATGCTGGGTAAAGTTGACGGATCAATGATGATCGTTATGGATTCCTTCGCACTTCCAGTCGAGGGAACAGAGACAAGAGTTAATGCTCAGGCTCAGGCTTATGAGTATATGACTGCCTATGTTGAAGCAGCTAAACAGGTAGGTTGTTGTGTCTTAAAACCTACATAGTTGTTTTCTTTGTACAGGGGTTTAATTGAGATTTTGCAGAAAAAAAAATTAAGCTCTCCTTAGAAAAGAAAATTTTTGGTTAACTCTGGAATTTGTTAAATTCAGGTTTTGCCACTTTTCCTCTCTCTTTCCTACTGACAGAATGTAATACAAATTATTATTTGCAAAAAAGTAGAAAACTTATATGAGTGATTAATCCAGTAAATTTTTCCTGCTTTAGGTTGGTCGCCAGGAAAATGTAATTGGTTGGTACCACAGCCATCCAGGGTACGGTTGCTGGCTGTCTGGAATTGATGTGTCTACACAGATGTTGAACCAAAACTATCAGGAGCCCTTTGTCGCCATTGTGATTGACCCAATCCGTACAATTAGTTCAGGCAAAGTGAACATCGGGGCCTTTAGGACCTATCCAAAGGTAAGCTGATTTTACTGTTATGTTTTATTAGTATGATAAGCATATTGTTTATTATGAATTATTCAAATCTGTAGTTTCAGTCTTAGGAAAGAAAAAACTGATAGGCATTTATATTCTGTTGTATTCCAATTCACAAGTTGCTTTCATTAAGAATAAAGGGGTGTTGACCAGCAAATTTCAATCAAAAATGAAATAAGAATGCAAAATGTAAGTGTTAAAATACTAAACACATGTGAACACCACTTTTATTATTTTCTTACAAAAGAGACTTGGTAAATCAGAGTACTCCTGAGTCCAAGTGAGTTAACCATTTTCTTCTTTCCTGTGAGTGGATGCAGTATAGTGTAGGATTAAAATAGTAAATATTTAAGTAAGTAACACAAGTGATTTAACACATTCAGACTAATCCCTAAACTATTATACTTCCAGGGATACAAGCCACCAGATGAGGGACCATCTGAGTACCAAACTATTCCTCTAAACAAAATTGAAGATTTTGGTGTTCATTGTAAGCAGTACTATTCTCTAGACATATCATACTTCAAGTCATCTCTCGACAAGAAGCTGTTAGATTCCCTCTGGAACAAGTACTGGGTCAACACTCTCAGCTCGTCATCACTTATTACAGTAAGTAAGACCAGTGTTTTGTAGGTTTGAACTACGTCTTAGAATACTTTTGAACATTACTTTGATTTATTATTAGGATTTTATGTGCGTGTGTGCGTGCCCAAATGCTTACTAAATCTAATCTTCCTTCTAAGAGCAAGTAATTCCCATCACACTCGCCTTCAGCCAAATTTTCTGTGACACCACATTTCCCTCAAATTTTTCCATGATGGCATATTCCCATCATCAAGGCCTCAGCTAATTTCTTTTGGATTCATAATGTCATGATGATAATAATGTCAATGATGATAATGATAAGTTGATGACAATGATAATAGTATTTGAAATAAAATTTTCTTTAAAAGTTAAGGATTGGGGAAAGCAGATAAAGTCATGCACACCCAGTAATTGACTCCTGAATGACTAGGTGGATGTGTAGTTATGTATTTGTGAACAAAATTGACAATACAAACTACAGTGGACTGTGCATGTACTTTCGCCAGTGGCCTATGTATATACAGTTCCACAATAGTGGAATATAAAAGCTAATTTTATAAAACTGTATATGAATGCTTGTATCACAGGAAGTTAGTCATCATAGTGTCACTGTTAGAAAAGCTTTAATATAATATAATACACCCACAAATTCTAGTTTCCACATTGCTGTTTACATGAAGGGGTGAAATTGTGACAGGAAAAAGTAATGATGACTATATTACCATTATGTTGATGATAGCACAAATACTGTTACTTCAGCTTAAGGTAGGAGGTCCCTTAGGAATCCTAGAACTCTACTGGTATCTACCTTATTGACATAACGAGAAACCGGAAACACCAGTTGAAGGCCTGTCATATGAGAGCACAGTATTGTGTACTGAATACATTGTTCACATCTACCTTGTACTTTTTACAGATTTGTGCAGATAAATACAAATCCATGAAAATGTCCAGCAAGCCATTTAATATGTACTCATTGCAGAAGTTAAATGCAGAGTATTTAGTTTAGTTATGATATTATAAAAATTATTGTAAATTATTTGTAGGCCATAGAGGTTTCATCAAATTCAAAAGGTTAATATTTTGCATTTTCTTCGGTATATCTTCCATTGGAACAAAATGTCTCCTTTCTCATATTACAAGATAAAAGGAGAAGAAATAAATCACCTAACTTTAAAATGAATTTCATAGAAAACTACAAAGAAAATTCAATTTGCCTGAAAATTATCAACATTGTTTACTAATTCTTGAAATCTTTATGCATATATATCTTTGTAACTTTGATATCAATGTCATATGAACATTATTATCCGTGTAATGTCATTAGTTGTATGAAGTATGAGATTTGATCCTATCATAATTGGGCCAGAATTTTCTGTCACATAATCATTATGCAATAGTCGAGTCTTTCTGGCAGCAGCACAGCCAGTTAACCTTCTCGTTCACTAGAGCGAGTCATGATGCGTATACGCATCAGTACGTCATGAAGGCTATAGCCATACCTGTTAATGATGGATTAACATTGCGAAATCCTTATGACACTGTTCTGTGGGGGGTTGATAAAATTACCATGAAAGCTATGAAACTTGTATGTCAGTAAATCCTATTAGTATATTAAAATTATTTTTCATTCCAGAATGCAGAGTATATGACTCGTCAGATCTTTGACCTCAGCGACAAATTAGAAAATTCAGAAACTGCTCTTGGTCGGGCTGGTCTGTTTGGTTTAGACCCACAAGAAAAGAAAACTGAAGATAAATTGAGCCGTGTAACAAGAGATTCGTGCAAGACCACAATGGAAGCCCTGCATGGTCTGATGGCTCAGGTGGTGAAAGATCGTCTCTTCAACCAAATACCTCAGGCTCAGCAGAAGGGCCAAGAACCTGCCTGAGATGCTTTTGCATTCAGAAGAACATTACTTCCTACGAATGAAAAGCGCACTCGAAGCATTGTTTTTTTCCTCTTCGACTCTGATAGCTCGTGATATATATTTACCTTTTTTGAACTGAAATTGTAATTTATCCTTTTTATTATTATTATTATTATTATTATTATTATCATCATCATTATTGTTATTATTATCATTATTATTATTATTATTATTATTATTATTATTATTATTTATTATTGTCTTGCATTAGGAACTCCAGTGACATCTTAAATTGAGAAAGAATATTGACTGCATTGTACCCTTTCCCTTCTGTCTGTCATTTTATGTTGGATGATAGATGTACTGATACATAAACTATCTAAGTAGTAATATGGAATTTTTATTAAGCTCCTGTATTTTGTTTTAACTGAGATTGAAGAGCATGGTATACTCTGTATAACCATATATGTGAACGAACTGCAGACAGTACACCACACAAATAATACTTGTAAAGAACAATAATGGTTACTGTCTCAAATTAATCTTACCAGAATTTTAGTTGCTGAGAGGAATACAGATCACAGTAATGAATGTGCAAGGAAAGAATGATACACTTCCTAGTTCCACCAGTCTTTGCTTTCCAGAATGAACCATTACATGTTCTATATGGATTATGTAAAATAGCTGATTGATTGATACAAAGTATTCCATATATTTTTACTAGCACAAGCACCGGCAGCGCCGGACCTGGCTATGCCAGGTTGCTTGGCCTGCGTCGCTTACTCGCTTCACTCGCAGACGATTCTCACCCTTAGGTCTTCTCCCTTGTGTAACACAATATTATCAACTCTTCAATAAAAGAAGACGGGTCTCTATCATCAAATTATTCTCCATCATAGTCCTTTTCAGCGTCGAGTCGGCATTTAGATTCTATGACCTTCATTGCTGTCTCCATTACTCAATTATGGTGAAGATCTTTTCAAGTTTCCAAAATATTATCATTCAGTTCCTCCAGTGAACCTTCTGTGTTGGTTGACACGAAGTTGGTGTCGTAGTGTGGTAAAATCATTTTAACTGCCTCTTCTCTTAGTGTGAACATTTCAAATGTTTGTCCCCAAAATACTGTAATTTTGATAATTTTTCCTTTTTTTTTTTACATTTTGAACATTTACATATATATGTGTGTGTGTATATATATATATATATATATATATATATATATATATATATATATATATATATATATATATATATATACATATATATATATGTATATATATATATATATATATATATATATATATATATATATATATATATATATATATACATATATATATATATATATATATATATATATATATATATATATATATATATATATATATATATATATATATATATATATATATATATATATATATATATATATATATATATATATATATATATATATATATATATATATACATATATATATATATATATATATATATATATATATATATATATATATATATATATATATATATATATATATATATATATATATATATATATATATATATATATATATATATATATATATATATATATATATATATATATATATATATATATATATATATAAACATTTTTGACCATTTTGAACATTTATATTATTTTTAAATATTTGGTCATTTTGATTTTTTTTTTTTTTATGCGTTTATATTTATATGCATATTTTTTATCTAATCAATTTTGAAAGGGTGACATTTTCATTCCCTACATACCCTGAAAGAGTTGTCCCCAAAATACCTTTTTTTTTTTTTTTTTTTTTTTTTTTCAATACAAACACCTGGCTTGCATGGCCTACGGCGCTTGCTCGCTTCACTCACAAGCGCCTTGCGCCCTTAGGTCTTCGCCCTGATGTAACACAATATTATCAAATGTTAAAAAAAAAACATGTTAAACAAATATTGGTTTATTTATCAAAGTGTATAAAGACTTATGTTTCTCTTTCATCATCAGATTCTTCCCCATCATAGTCCTTTTCTGCGTCGAGTCAGCATTTAGAACTACGACCTTCATCACTGTCTTCATTTCTTCTCTTAATTATGGTGAAGATCTTCTCAAGTTTCTCGTTGTCTTATCGAGTTTCCAAAATGTCATTCAGTTTCTCTAGGGAATCTTCAGTGTTGGTTGACACGAAGACGGTGTCGTAGTCTGGTAAAATCATCATAATTGCCTCTTCTTCTGTTAGTTTGAATTTTTCACTGTGCTCGTCCCTTAGGCTTGATGCCAACACATTATCTTCTTGGAACACCCCCTTCGTTAGACCCTTGGTAAACGTTAGCCACTTCCACAGGTGCCTCTGTCTATGCTTCTTTGCCACTTCACCTTCAGGCATCTTTCTCTCTCTATCTCTCTTTCTCTCCCTATCTCTTTCTATCTCTCTTTATTTCTCCCTTTCTTTCTCTCTATCTCTCTTTCTCTCCCTCTATCTCTCCCTTTCTCTCCTTCTATCTCTCTTTCTCTCCTTCTATCTCTCTTTCTCTCCCTCTATCATATTCTCTCCCTCTATCTCTTTCTCTCCCTCTATCTCTCTTTGTCTCTCTATCTCTCTCTGCCCCCCTCTCTCTCTTTGTCTCTCTCTATCTCTATCTGTCTCTCTATATATATCCCTTTCTCTCTCTATCTCCCTTTCCGTCTCTCTCTCTCTCTTCCTCTCTCTGTCTTTCTCTCTATCTCTCTTTCTCTCTCTTTCTCCCTTTCCGTCTCTCTCACTCGCTTCCTCTCTCTCTCTGTCTTTCTCTCTATCTCTCTCTATCTCCCTTTCTCTCTCTCTCTCTCTCTTCCTCTCTCTCTCTCTCTTTCTCTCCCTCTATCTCTGTCTCTCTCTATCCCCCCCTCTCTCTCTTTCTCTCTCTTTCTCTATCTCTATCGCCTCTCTCTCTATCTCTCTCTATCTCCTCGCTCTCTTTCTCTATCTCTCTCTCTTCTCTCCTCTCTCCCTTCTCTCTCTCTCTCAATCATTCTCTCTCTCTCTCTCTCTCTCTCTCTCTCTCTCTCTCTCTCTCTCTCTCTCTCTCTCTCTCTCTCTCTCTCTCTCTCTCTCTCTCTCTCTCTCTCATTCTCTTCTCTTTGTCTCATTCTCTTCTCTCTCTCTGCTCTCTCAATCATTCTCTCTCTCTCTTTCTCTCTCTATCTCCCTTTCCCTATCTCTCTCTCTCTGTCTTTCTCTCTCAATTTCTCTCCCTCTCTCTTCCTCTCTCTCTGTCTTTCTCTCTCTCTCTCTCTCTCTATGCCTCTCTCTCTCTTCCTCTATCTCTCTCTTTCTCTCCATGTATCTCTCTCTTTCTCTCCCTCTATCTCTCTCTTTCTCTCCCTCTATCTCTCTCTTTCTCTCCCTCTATCTCTCTCTTTCTCTCCCTCTATCTCTCTCTTTCTCTCCCTCTATCTCTCTCTTTCTCTCCCTCTATCTCTCTCTTTCTCTCCCTTTAGCTCTCTCTTTCTCTCCCTCTATCTCTCTCTATCTCTCTCTTTCTCTCCCTCTATCTCTCACTCTCTCTCCCTCTATCTCTCACTCTCTCTCCCTCTATCTCTCACTCTCTCTCCCTCTATCTCTCACTCTCTCTCCCTCTATCTCTCACTCTCTCTCCCTCTATCTCTCACTCTCTCTCCCTCTATCTCTCACTCTCTCATTCTCTTCTCTTTGTCTCATTCTCTTCTCTCTCTCTACTCTCTCAATCATTCTCTCTCTATCCCTCTCTCTCTCTTTCTCTCTCTATCTCCCTTTCCCTATCTCTATCTCTCTGTCTTTCTCTCTCAATTTCTCTCCCTCTCTCTTCCTCTCTCTCTGTCTTTCTCTCTCTCTCCCTCTCTCTCTTTCTCTCCTATCTCTCTCTTTCTCTCCTATCTCTCTCTTTCTCTCCTATATCTCTCTTTCTCTCCTATCTCTCTCTTTCTCTCCTATCTCTCTCTTTCTCTCCTATCTCTCTCTTTCTCTCCTATATCTCTCTTTCTCTCCTATCTCTCTCTCTCTCTCTCTCTCTCTCTCTCTCTCTCTCTCTCTCTCTCTCTCTCTCTCTCTCTCTCTCTCTCTCTCTCTCTCTCTCTCTCCCTTTATCTCTCTCTTTCTCTATCTCTCTCTGTCTCACTCTATCTCTCTCTATCCTCCTCTCTCCCTTTCTCTCTCTGTCTCACTCTATCCCCCAGTCTCTCTCTTATCTCTCTCTATCTCCTCTCTCTCTCTTTCTCTCTCTGTCTCCCTTTCTCGCTCTATCTTCATTCTCTCTGTCCAATCCCTTTATTCCTATTCACTCTACGTTCAGGGTATTTGCCGATAACCATCCTCCTCCCCTCAAATTCCCCCCTACCCCTCTCCTCTACTCTCCCAACACACTCCATGTGCAGCATTCACTCTTCGTTCCCCATTACCCTTACCTCTCCCACCTAGATACTGACGGATACTGACGGGAATTCCTTCTGTCGCAACAGTGTCCTTCTCCAGATCCCCCACCCCCAACACTTTTCCCGATACTTTGCCATCTTCTCCTGACGCCTTATCTCTTTCCCCGGATTCTTCTCCTGCTATTTCCCCAACAGCCATCTGGACCCGTATCACCCATTGACTTTCATAATAGCTCTTTTGCCCGCTTTCCTTGAACAATGTCCCTATTGCTTCCCCAGCCACATATACAAGCCATTTCATCTTATCGCCTTATGCTCTTAACCCTTTCCTTTACAAATCTATGATTTACTTCATTAGCACCCCTTCTTTACCCTTTTCATTACCATACTATCCTATTATATTCTATGACCTTCGACATCTAGCACATTTTATCCTAATTGTTAACTCATTTTTACCATTTTTGTAGCAATACTTTAGGGCTATATGACCTTGGATGTCTAGCACATTTATTTGTTCCAACCATTAAACCTTTCGTCTACTTCTTAAGACATGAGAGCCCCGTTCAAAGGATGAAAGGCTGGCTTTAGATCAATCCTGAACGGCCTTAGGGAGCCATGGACATGGTATTCCCGTTTAGTTATCAAGCCCTTAGGGTGAACCCCACATACTCCAGGCTTACCGGTATAAGGAGCATTGTGGCTAGCCCCTCTATCTACTAGCCCCACCGACTTTAACTTTCCTGATTCCCCATCCCTTCACTCCTTTGAACACGATTCTGAACACTGCTAATGCTACCCTCTTCTCTAAACCTGTTGTCAGCTCAGTCAGTTCCATCACCCACTCAGGCCATTACCCAACCTACAGAAAACATTACTTCCTCTCTACCAACATCCTCCATGCCATCTCATCCTCCACAGTGAACTTCATTTTTAACCCCCTTCCCTTCTTACAACTCCATCCTTGATGTCCACCTATCCACATTACTACCTCATTCAACACTACACCCCTTCCTCCCATGCTTGTCCGTTACCTATTTCAACCTTTACAAATCTTCTTAAGTATACTTTTTAGCCTAGCTAATTGGGATGTTTTTTTTTTATTTATTCTCCCTACAGCTCCTTACTCCAACAATACAGTCCTCTTCCAACAATGCAAAAACAAGATGGCAAATTTTCCTTTCGCAGTTCTGATCATTCATGTTTTGCCACAGTTACATCTCTAAGGCTTATGCATTATCTACTTTAGCCAGACCTATTTGACCATACTGACCCCTCCCCAATCAATGTGAGAAAGGTGGGTGTTTTGGCCACCCTGCCAAGCAGTCACTCTAGTTCATTCAAACTTCCCTGCAAAATCATGCAAAGGTACCAATTGTGGCAGCTCCCATAATGCATTTATAGGAGCTGCCCCACCTGCAAGTTTATCTGAGGTAGCACTCATCATATTCAAACTTTACAACGAAGCCAGGAAGGAAGCACACCAATGAAGTCTTTCTTTGCTCCCTCCTTCAGTACTCTCCTTTGCTCTACCCCTCCCCCTTCTTCCAAAGATATTTCTACCTCTCCCCTAGTATCTCTTCCTCCTACTCCTTATGTTCACACTTCTACCACCTCCCTCTCCTAGTTGTTTTCTTTTCCATTCTAAATTTACACACTCTAACTACTTCCTTTGTACCTACCCCTCCTCCTCACTCTATCCAAAGATTCAGACAATCTAAACGATATACCCAATCTTCTCCTAGACCTACCTCTTCCTCTGCTCCTTAGACGTCTATCCTTCCTTCTGTTCTTCTCATATGCAGACATTCATTTCTCAGACATCCCCGACCAACTCCCTCTCAGAAACTCAAGGACATTTAAGACATCCTAATCATGACAAAAAAGCCTATTCCTCATTTACTCTCTCAATCTTCCATTCCCTTTACACTCGAAGTGACTGCTAACATTTATCATGTTCCCCCTCCACCCATTGCTACCGCTCCTTCCCAACACACCCCATCACCCCCCACTGCTACATCTCTATCAACCCCCCATCCTCTTCATTCCCAGTTATCCCTTCCTTTCCCTGCTGGATACACGTGTGATTCCCTTTTGTCACAACAGTGTCCTTTCCTAGACTCTCCCCCTCCTGATACTTGCTGTGATCCATTTCTCATTCCCCAATTCTTCCCTTCCTACTCCTACACATTTTTTTACCCACATCACTTGTTGTTTCATAATAGCTATTCTAAATTGCAATATTCACAGCTTCGGTTCTCATATTCCTGTGTCTTCCATTTGAGCTAATTACCCTTAACCCCTCTTTCCCCTTCGGCTAATCCCTGACTTCTCATTTATTCACCTATGTAGCACATCTAATTTTTAGCTCATTAACCCTCTCTTTACCCTTTTTGCTACTATACTGTCCTATAGTACTATATAACTTTTGATGTCAAACACATTTTTTTTTTTTTTTTATAACTATCAGCCATTAATTGCTGATTCTTAGGAATATATAAAAGCTAGTTTTCCTTTAAGCAGTTTATTAATATACAGACTGTGGCATTCCATCCTAATCTGTCTTCAACAAACTAATAATGATTTAAAACAAAAAGTACATAATTAGAAACTCTTCAAAACTTTGTGTATGCACCAATATTCTGTAGAAACTGAAGTAATGTGAAGCCTCAGTTTTTATAAATGCCTTATCATGTACTCTGGTAATCCTCAAAATTAGATGAAAGCAAATGTGGCACTGAAGACAAGTTTCAACAGCTTATTCATTCCTTTTAACAAAGTCTTTGATAAATGAATAAGCAAAAAGAGAGGTGATGTCATAATGATTAAATCCTCTAATATTTTATTTCATCACAATAATTACAAATGAACTTAATTACAAAATGTTCATATTGCCTCTGTTCATGATTAACAGATAATCTAACTACATAACATCTGGTAAGTGACTGAGAGCCAGTACTGATAACTGTCAAGGAGGAGGAAATATATATTTATTCTAAACATAATTTAATAACCACATTAACAGAACAGCAGGCACACTCTTTCCTTCAAACTTAGAAACACCAAGAAAAACCAAACATTTTATTTCACTTCCATAATACTCTAGTAAGATATATATTGTTAATCTTTTGTTCAGTGCTTATACAGATATAGAAAAAGGCTCAATGCTTGCTTTTGCATGTATCTCATGGGATGTGGGTTATTTATGCATATATGCATGAAAATGCCTACATATTAGTTTAAACTTTCAATTCTTGGGAGAAAAATATATATGGTGATGGGAATCCAATTACCATTAGTTTTTATCTTTATATATTTCTATACTACCCATTTCTGGCACATCTTGACATACTTCTTGATTAACCCATTGGCTGCAGTTTTATGTATTATATATAATAATTTATTGTACACAGATGGCTCTAGAAATGCTTAGTCACAATCAAGTCAATTTGTACACTAATGGCCTTACCTCATTTCACCATTTAATCACAGAATTTGTGGGAAAATGATCTTTTTACTTATCTTTCAACCGATTCTCTTATCATTATTATTAACATTATGATCCTGTTATTAAAATACTAATAACAAAAACTGAAAGAGAATCTCCAACAATCAAAATAAAGGGTAAACAGGGGAGATACATAAGATTAATAATTGATTCCTTGGTGACTTAGTACTCATAAAGTCATCTACGTATAAACACAATTGATAGACTAAAATACAGCAAATATGGTATGCATGTCATGCCATCCACGACCATTGGGTTAAAAAATAAACAAATAAATACTATTTAAAGACTGTATCTGACTATACTACAAATATTTTCTGGTATAGTTCCATGTTATTTCGTAATTGTATATTTACCATGGATTGCTTTCATTCTAGTTTTGCTATATTTATTCAATAGACACCTTAATAGTTTCCAAATACAAATCACATTTAATACAAGATGAAAAAAAGTCACATACATTACAGTCCTGTATAAGAAACAAATCATTATCACTTAAAACACTTCAGTCCTCGATGCTGTTTCGTACCAGTTCATCATGAAATGATATGCATTCACACTTCAGTTCAGTGATATTTTATGAAAAGTGAAGGTCTAAAAATAATGCATGATATCCTCAATGAAGGAGTTCTGTAGCATACAAGTTAAGCTTCCAAAATCTAGCTGAATACCTATCTTATATATTGTGCATAAAAGGGCTTCCAATTTCTTTACACAATGGAAATCAGTCGTTACCAAAGCTTGCTTCATAAATGATTACCTGATTCTAAAGTAATTAATGCCATTACTTGATTTTTAAACAATGACCTTTAACCCACTGGTCACAGATTAATGTACTGTCCTCTGAAGTTTTTACTGAATTTAGTTACACACACATCGCTCCACGAGTTCTAAGTCACCAAGGGGTCAATATTTGGCCTGAGTGATCGCACCTGATTTCCCCATTCCTTGAATTCTCAGAAAAATGGTTTTGTTTTTCTGATGCTATAAATATCAATATTGTTATCATTGCTGATACTGTGTTTATTATATAATAGTTTTCTTAAAATACTACCGATAATAAAAGATGAAAAATAATCTTTCTGAGAATCATGAAAAAGGGTAAACAGGTGAGATAGGAAGCATAAACAGTTGTCTGCTTGGCGACAAAGTACTTGTGAAGACACCTACGTGTAAACACTGAATAAACTAAAATTACAGTGGATTTGGCAGGTACATCATGCCATTTACGACCATTATGTTACAGTGTGTAAAACTGATTACCAGAAAAGAAATACCATGGCTACATAAAAATCATATCCTTTTTATGACCCCATCATTCCCACTTCTGTGAATTGGACACTGCAAAGTATATAGAAAATGTATTGATGTCAATGTATATGAAAGTAAAATTCCAAAATAAACAAAGCAAGTTTATTACAATAGCAAGATAACAGCTTAAAAATCCATCGATTTTTTTTTTTTTTATATATATACCTCTCTTGTTTTTCATGAGGTTTCTGTCATTCTATAGTCAGTAGCATATATATATATATATTTATGTTATTGATGCAGATGTAAATATGTGTGAATGTTTGTGCATATACTGTATGTATATATATGTGTATGTATATGTATATATGTATTGATTATATATATATATATATATATATATATATATATATATATATATATATATATATATGTTATATCTAACTTATGTATCTAACTCACTCACACCTCCAAGGTACTTCAAACTGATTGCATGTGAACTTGCTCTGCAAGTGTTACACTATACCACAACTTGAGAAGCCTCCAGCATAAATCTGTTAACTGGAGTATGTGAGGATCCTCAATGCTAACAGAATGCTAAAGATTTCAAGTATAGAGATACTGCTTTACTGTGCTACAATAAAAACTGCACCTTTCATTTCAGACAGGTACATGTGTGTGCATATGTTGTGTGTGCTTAGAGGAGTTATGTTTAGATCACCTAAATAACTGATCTTTTATGATTCTAGACAGAGGACTTTCAGGATATCATATGTTTATATTCATTGTGCATGCTTTATGGAAATTCAAAAAAAACATATATCCATTTTAGAGCACAAGTACTGTTAAAGATCAGCCAATCCAAATGGTCTCCAATGTGAAAGTTGACCTCAATTTTGGACCTAATCAGCAGCAGGTGTGTTGCTTACAACACTGGCTGAGGGCATAATGACAACAGAAACTGGGACGGTTGAACGACTTGTGGCAGGAGTGTGGTTTACGGCAGAAGCAGTGCTTGGTTGATCTTGGCTCGTCAAGGACTGACTTGAGGTGGGAACCTGTGCTCCTCCACAAGCACCTTCAGCAGAATCAAGATGATCCTGGCCACTCTCTTGTTGGGCAAAGAGTGTCGCCATGGCCATCTCATATGATGGAGGAGGTTCAGGGAACATCCCTGAAAGCTTCTTCCTGTAATGGGTAAATGCATTTTGCATTAGCTTAATACACACAATGCTAAAAGGAAAATCAATCAATTAAGACGCTTATAAGGAATAGTATTATACCTTAAGAAGAGACAAAAATCTAAACCAGAATAGATGAACAGATACTTAAAAAAATGAAAACAGAATTGAGAAATAATGAAGACTTCTACAGTTCACAAAGTTCACTAAATTAAAGAAGAAAAATGTGCTCTTTTAGTTATAAGATTTTACTAGCTCTGAACCTATACTTTTATAAATATTGAATGGAATAATCCTCCCCTTGAAACAAGCAAAAATATTAAATACTGTCAACTGGAGGAAAGTACGTTTTATGATGGCCGGTGCAGCTTTAGATAACGAGACACAAAAGCAGACAAAATTCATTCCTTAAAGCTCCATACCTATACTGAGGATCAGCCATAGCTGTATCGTAGTCTGGCAAATCTTGTCCCATGACTAATGTCTGACTCTCCTGGTCAACTGGACCAGATACTCCTCCCATATATCGCAGTACAGACCGTCCTGCTTGAGCCTTCAGCATCAAGAACTTGTAACAACGCCACACAATGCTAATGCAGTATGCCTGGAATAAAAATAAACGAACAAATTAACCCATGGCTTCCTAGGGCAAAAATACATACTATGAAAACTGCACTTTTAGTTTATTAATTGTGTTTACACATAGATGGCTCCACAAGTGCTTGATCACTAAGTCAATTATAAGTCCTTCCAATCTCACCTGTTTCCCCTTTTTCCTTGATCTTCAGGGGGGGGGGGGGGGTATTTTGGTAACATCATAATAATCATAATGTCAATTGTAATTTGAATATCAATATTAACACATTTACGACAGGTGGCCCACATGTGAGACACCCGGAAAAATTAACATTGCCAGGCGTCCCACCAGTGTGACGTTGGATCGTCGTGGCCGGCGCACGGGCAGATTCTTGGTCAGCCCCGTGCGCTGATTTTTGGCTTCAAAATATACCGGTGTTAGTGGGTTAATAGCAGAAGAAAAAAATATATTGAAAATCTTTAAAAAGGGAATTTCGACGTGATTAATAACTGACTCCATGGTAACTGAGAACTTATGTAGCCATCTGTGTGCAACAAGTCACAAAAATCTACAGTAACAGTACATCACCCCATGATGAATGGGTCAATATAAACACCTTGACATCTATTGTCATGTATCATATCAATGACTTTTCTGTCTATGCCTATTATAATACAAGCCTCTATTATTTATTTAAAATGTATTTATAAAGTATATTTTTAACACACAATAGAATGGTAAGTTACTGAGCTACAGAATTGCAACTTCAATGACTGGGCCATAGAAAGAAGATTGTATTATGTCATTTGAAGCCAATTAAATTGTTTTGTGTGTGTGATATATTCTACATCTCACACTGACAAATTAATAGCTATACATGGTGTAATTCTGGATCTTTATGAACTGTATATCCAAGTATACAACTTCATAGTTGATTCCTGTATTCTATGGGGGTGTCCGCATCCCCCATTTTGTGTTCTGTTTTGTTTTCTAGCTTATATCACTTATATTATTACTTTATTACTCTCATTTTTTGGTATAACATTTCTGTTACAACACATCTCAAAAATTATTAAATAACTTTGATGACTCGTACAAAGGTATAAAAAAAGGTCTCTAATTGGGATTTCGTCGGACTTGACTGTAAACAGTTTTCATAGTGTGTGGTGTCTTGCTGCTGGATGTTTAAACCTGGAATATAAATTTTGAATAAACTAGGAAATATTAGAGCTAGTGTGATGAATAATGTTAAGGGTTTTCTGCTGCATCTGGTGATATTTTAAAAGTTCTTTAATATTCTTAGGGAGAAATAAAGATGCTAAATTTGCTGTGAGGGATAATAGATGTATACATTTGTTTTATTTGGTGATTTTTTGTAAATTAGTTCCTTATAATTTCATGAGCCAAGTAGGGTTATAATTCTTGACGAGCTTCCAGGTTTGGTGATGTGATGCTTTAATCAATCTGCCTGTGATGAATCTCTGATTGTGATTAACCTTCCTGTGGTGAACTGTTATTAATGAACCAGAGAAACTGTGCATTGCTTATATTTTCAAATGATCTGGTAGACAAATTGCACTAAATATTGTAAGCATTTCACATTTAGTATGAGTGTTATGAATACAGTTTTTGTGTTGGTGTATTATGTCATTACAATATCATATTTTCTTTTAGTTTTCTTATGATGGATTTTCTTCAATTTAGGATAAAGATTGTCTGCACATAAAATATTTTCTCTGTTCTAAATGAAATACTGAATGGAATATGACAACCATTTAGCCTACACTATCCTAACGCTACAAAGATAAAAACTACAATTGCGAGAACAAACATTGATAGCAACACAAACTATCAAAACTATTTAAAATAAGGTCGAACATAGGAGTCCTCCAGGAAAGAAAGGAGCTACTCACCTTTGCCATGAGTGTTGTAATGAAAATAAGCATTACAAAGAAAGTTAAACATTTGGTATTCATAGCCAGCAGCTGCTGCTGGAAGGGGAATGCAGGTGTTTCACGGATCCTCTGCCGAATGTTAGGCAAGTATGACAAGTAACCAATCATTGTCATGCTGAAATAGAGAGACATTAGTAAGACTAAAATCAACTGAGAAATATGTTAAGAGCATATAATACAATATCTAAAACCTCTTACATCATAAAATATACATATAAAAAATTATGAATTACATTATATAGGCAACGCTAGAAAAAAAAAAAAATTGGAGATATTTGTTATTAACCTCTTGATAGCAGTTCACTGTTTTATATATGATATTAACTGATGTTTACTCATTATCCCCTATAGTGACAGAACTTGATCAAGTGTATTTGTACTTTTGACGTTGATCCAAGCAGACTCCATCTAAGATAGCCACTCTAAAACTGGCAGTTTAACCCAAATAGGTTTTACTGTTGTCCATGGTTCCTCTTTTTATTCTACATATACGAGAAGAAGAAGAAGAAGAAGAAAAAATACTCTCCTCTTTCAATATTCTATGGCCACAATTACTTTTTTTCTTGGATGCTTTACTCTTCATTAACTCTACACATGATAAACTAGCCCAACACATTTTCTGCTGTGTGAATGCAAGATCTATAAGCATCAAAAATGAAAATCTGATGCTTCTTGCAGGAAGGAGAGGCCAAAATACTGTTGTCTTTGGGGATTAAGTAATGAAGAATACGAGACTTCTTACTAAGAAATCAACAGTTTCATAATCACCTTGATATGCAGAAATCAAAAACTTGCAGGAAGAAGAATGGCATGAGATGGGAAGGCTGGCCTCTAAAAGCTCCATACACAAGAAGAAGAGTCACAACAAACGTACACAGAGTGATGAACAGGGCAACATTGACTTCATCTGAAATGGAGGAGTCAGACTCATTTAAAGGTTCATATGATACTGTTGTAATGTAAGAGAAACATCAGGATGAAAATACATTAAGAATAAGAACAAGAATAAACAGCAGCATAAAACAAATGTGTATATGTAGTCTTCTTACAAGTCACTCAAAGTTCTAAACACCTGATATACCATTTTGTTATTGACTTTATTTAGGTAAATGGTCTAGAGCAGTTCATCCACATACCAATGATGAGAAATTACATTTTGTGATTGACTTATTATTGGATACAGTTAAAGGAACTTTGCTTAAAAGCACTTCATCCACGTACCAGTATTGAGTCTGTGTGTGGTGAGCAAGTTCCCAAGGGAGAGAGAAAAGTCATTTGATGCTTGGTTAGGGTTTCCTTGGTTGGGGCTCCCCTTGTTATAGTTTCCTTGGTTGAAGCCTCCTTGGTTTGAGTTGTCATCTCCTTGTGTGGCTAAAATACATGGCATTTCAGCCCCACATTTTACAGCTTGCACATCTTGCTGGTGTGGATTGACAGTCAGCTGGTCTCCACTGCCTCCAAGACCGCTAAGAGGACCAACGGACTGGCTGAGCATTTTAGGGTGCACCACCACAACCGCAATCAGAGACAAAGCCATGAGGTGGAGTAACTAAAAAATGAATAAATAAATGGGATAAGTAAAGGATTTGATTAATGCAAAGAGGAAACATATCCATCTAAAAGTAAAAGCAAGCCAAAACATATAAAAAGCTGAGATATTCATTGTGGCTAGTGATATAATACTTAAGCTTACCATGTGCCAGAAACCAATGACTATAGTTCCTGTGCGGACATGGCAACAGAGGAAACATGTCCACTGGTCATGTCGTTTCCTTAGGGCCTCCAGGCGCCCCTGGACTTCCCAGAGGCGCCCTCCTCCCAGCATGGTGCTTCCCCCCGCCACTGTTGCTATGCCAGGCTCCACCTCCTGCTGGAAGAGTATTTGAATCAAACATGATTTCTTGAACTTTATAAATAAAGAACAGGCTCAATTCTATTATCATTTGTGGCAAAAGATGAATTTGTTTATAAAAATTTTGTCACATATATAACCTTTCAAAAATTCCTCACCTCTCATCATTAGGAATAAACAAAACTTGAAAACATGCTTTTTTAAAACTAGCAAACTTTATAATCTTAATGAACATTACCTCTTCCAATAATTAGTTAAATATACCTACCCTTCCCTCCTGGGCCTCACACCCAACCCCAGCCCCTTCCCGCGAGTGCTCCGTGCTGCCTGTTGCAGAGTCACTCTCTTCAGAAGTAACGGGAGTGTTGCCTTCCGTGGGCACTTCACTCTGAGGATTAAAAAATTGTTCTTGTTAGCAAAATAAAAAGCACTTCTATAACTTTAAGTTAAAACACATTACCAGTCAACTTAAATTTCAATTAATATTATGAGGGGGGGGGGGACATGCAAACTCTAACAGATAGTGTCAATAGACCCCTACAAATTTTTAAGGGCAGTCAGTGGGTTTTGGAAAGAGGGGGTGGGGGCTTCAAACTGAGAAAGTACAAATATTTCATGTTTTCGGACTTGTACAAATTTCAGCCTTGAAAACACTTTTTATGAGATTTGGAAGAAGTTGCTAAATAACCCCATTCTGACACCTTTCATTATTCTGAAACTACCACCATATACAATAACTGATTAACTCATAAGTTTGCTTTATATTTTCCTGTCTATTACCAAACCTACACTGTTACATACATACCATAACCATCCACCAGCCTCTATCCTGCACAGCATTTGTACAAATGGAGGATGGCTTTTGGCTCCCTGTCATTGGTACCCACACCTATAACCATCACACATCAGCTCCCCTAACCCCACACACTCATAGGGCCAACTGTTTGATTACAAAGGACACAATAACAGCCTTCCACCCAACGTCATAACTTATGGATCAGATAAAGAGCCTGTGATGATGATAATATAGTGGAAACTCACCCATGACAAAAGGAAACTAATATGCTAGTGAAAATGATGGTCATACCTATTTCATAGTAAAGAAATATTCTCATCACTCACAGCCTTTATTATTTAAACTCTCACTGTCTAGTTCCTCTTTTAATTCAAAACAAAATAAAAGCCAATGGTTTTCAGGCTAAGTAGGAAAGCAGAAATAAACAATAAACACTCCATAAACATAATAGGTTAACATGAAAACAAAATATTAAATGGAGCTAGTATTAACATATGTTAGCTGTGTATATTATAATCTTCAAACTTTCAACCATTCGCATGCTTAATTGATTGATAGAGAGAGAGAGAGAGAGAGAAAGAGAGAGAGAGAGAAAGAGAGAGAGAGAGAAAGAGAGAGAGAGAGAGGGAGAAAGAGTGAGAGAGAGAGAGGGAGAAAAAGAGAGGGAGAGAGAGAGGGAGAGAGAGAGAGAGAGAGAGAGAGAGAGAGAGAGTGAGAGAGAGAGTGAGAGAGAGAGTGAGAGTGAGAGTGAGAGTGAGAGTGAGAGAGAGAGAGAGAGAGAGAGAGGGAGAGAGAGTGAGAGAGAGAGAGAGAGAGAGAGAGAGAGAGAGAGAGAGAGAGAGAGAGAGAGAGAGAGAGAGTGAGTGAGAGTGAGAGTGAGAGTGAGAGTGAGAGTGAGAGTGAGAGTGAGAGTGAGAGTGAGAGTGAGAGTGAGAGTGAGTGAATGAGTGAATGAGTGAATGAGTGAATGAGTGAGTGAGTGAGTGAGTGAGTGAGTGAGACTGAGAGTGAGAATGTGAGTATATGTGTGCAAGCGCATGCCTGTGTGAGTAAATATATACATTTTTAGTCTGCTCAAAATAAAAACAGAAACCAGTACAAGCAGAAACACCCACATAGGCTTTAAAGCATAACCACACACAAGGTTATATTTCTTGTTAGGATTTAAAACGTCCTTTTTTTTTTATCCCCAATCGTCATTCAATAAAAAGTAAAACACTATTTCGAGTACGTAAGGTGGGGGTGGAGGAGGTTCCTCTACATAGTCAGGTGGACTTATTGGA
>NC_091580.1:6090785-6103285 GCF_042767895.1 Penaeus vannamei | reverse complement strand
AAAGAGGTCACATATCAATGCTTTTTATTCACTTGTGTTCTGAGAAATTGGTAATAAAAAGATGAATGTGATTTTAGTTCGCATTATAACAAACTTACACAAAGTATATTTTCTACTTTATCCAATATAATCACAATTTAATTTCAAAATATTTTGAAGATATTATTTACACTGTTACACATTATATTTATTGCAGGCCAGGGTATGGCTGTGACCATTGATGATTCTTCTGTTCAGTAATATAAATTAGTTTTTTAATAATTCACATACAAATTTACATATAATCAGGTGATACAACTGATGTAGTACGAATTTTCACCCGTGATCAGTGGTGTAAATTTAAAATAACAACAAATTTGTTGCAAAATCATTCTTCTTACTAACTGGCAGCATCAATTGCAGACTCTGCATGTGAACTAAATGTATAACATCTGACTAACCCTTGCCACTAAGCAAGCTGCCAGGTAACCTCTAATTTCATAGATGGTTCTATGAAATCTCTTGATCATAAAAACTTCATTAATATGGGTAATTATTAATATACCTGATTTAACTCACCATTTAGTTCATAATTTGAATAATAAATATAACCTCATAAATCAAATATTTCAAAGTTGATACACAAGAACCAAAATCTACTGACAATATAGAACATTTTTTTTATGACTACAAAAACATTTTCTGCATAAAATCAGCTAGCAAAACCTAATGGTGTATAAATTCAGGTATACAAAACAGACTAGAAAAGAAGACATGTAAAAGTTATAAAATGAAAACTCCACTCAAAAAGTGCCTTACTGTAAATTTCCTTACTTTTACACATCTCTAAAGTCTTTTGCAAATTTTAAAGAGGAACTTTGATTTCATTTTCCAGAAGGAGGTTCTTTAAGTACTCTGCTTCTTGTTTGAGATGCTGCGTAGTGCCTCTTATGTGGTGTAATCGTTCCTCCATCGTGCAAACAAGAGGACCTGACACAAGGCTACTAAGGCCACAAACACTGCGAACCATCACTGAAAGATAAACAATAATAGTTGAATATCAACCACGAAAACTGAGAGGATATAGGTTCCAAGAATATTTAACAGCAGTCATTCAACTTATGATAAATAAACAATAATATAGTATTGCAATTAAATTTAAAATTAATACAAAATAAAGAAGAAAAGTTGAACTAAAGGTTTGAGAACTTATAACAATAAATACAGATCTTACCAGCTGCATTGTGTAAGTGAGCAAGTGGGTATTGGGGAGACCGCTGTCTTGACAACTCTAGCACTTCACTTTGCTCATCAAAAAGTGTTGCACACAAGTTCTCCAGGGCCTGAGGAGTTATTAAACTAATTTGAAATTGATCATATGCATACAAATTTGACATTTATTTCATATCTTGAATAATTCAATAGAGTCTTAATATCTATATGCCATTTTTTCCAAGCTCTAAGTCAAAAACTTAAACTGTATAACACTGATAAGAGGAAGCTATCTTTTAGCAAACAACCACATCTACATAAGTGCAACTATAAGTAATAAACATATTAAATAAGACTGTTTTTGAAAACTGACCTGTTGGTTGTTAGTGGCTAAATTTGGGGTTGGCTGAATCTCCAAGGGGACCGGTAATCGCACGTACTGAGGAGCCTCTCCCTCTGGACTCTGGTTGGTTGCTTGGAAGCAGGTTACCTGATGGCTTCCTACCTGTAATAATTTAATTTCAGTGTAATGATATTTTTTCCTCTCCTTGAATAAATAAATGGCAAGTGTTACAAAAAATACATGTACATATTATTAGTTCCAAATACAGGAAGATGATAGAAATGGACAATTTTTTAGAATCTTTTCTTGTGTGTGTGTGTTTTTTTTTTTTTTTTATGATAACCTTCCATAAAACATATCAAGCACACAAACATATTTTACATAGGGAATCATTGAAAAAAAAACAGTTATATAAGGGAAAACATACCTTGGTTTTCTTATCCTCATTGTAAACTGAGAAAATAAGGCCAATGAATCTGCTGTCCATTTGTTGGTATCCTGCCTGGGTTTGCAAATCTGAAAGTGAATATGTTTACAAGTTAGGCAAAGTAAGGGGTTATTAAGATTCAATTCTCTAAATAGCTGATCACACTCCTGATTGTAGCTTGGAATAGAGTGCATGTTATTTTCCAAACACTATTTCCTTCACTACACAACTTTTGCATTAAGTTTATGTCTCCCTTCAGATGTTTAAATGTGGAGAGCTAATGATTCTTGCTTCAAAATTGGAACTTGTTCTAGCTTCTCAAAGTTCAGATTACACAGTTCATCTTTAGAGAACAAGAACATGACTGTCATCATTGTGTCACAACTTTAAGGTTCTCTTTTGTTTGCCATTGTAATATTCTTTGAGTCTGATAAATCTGGTATTTTTGGAACGCAAAATAAATGGGGTCAATTTCCGGATGAAAACATAACATTCCCAAGAAAAAAAGTTATTGAAATACCCTAGTGGACATGTATGCATGTGTATGAGTGAGTGATTTAGTATATGTGTGAATGAGAGTGCATACATGGAAGTGCAAAGGATAGAATCTTTACTAAATCAAAAAATAACTTTGCATATATCTACACATAAAGAAGGAATACCATTATTAGCTTCAAAGAACCACTTACCTATGTCAGAGGGCCAAACTGTGATGTGTGGATGAGAGTGATACCAGCCCACAATGTGGAGTTCCTGTCCGCTGGAAGCTGACATTTGCTCGGCTTTTTGCTGCGCCTGAAATCAATTGTGACTCATAATGTGCTGAATTTAAAAGACTCCGATCTATGGTCTTTATAGTATTTCTTATTTAAAACTATTATTTCTCTAGATTTTATTTCAAGCTTAAAAGCCATTTATGATCCTTTTGTGTGTTTTTTTTTAATTTCATTCCCTTACATAATTGAAATAACATGACAGAATTATAAAAAATCAAATTATAAAATATAAGATATTCTTACTTCATAATGATTAATTAGGTCTGGCAATAAAGCTTTTGTCTTTACTTACTAGTTTCTAGATTTCTCTTGCCTCATTTTTGCATAAAATCTACATACTATATTACTAATGTACTTTCCTCCTGCAATAGTCACTTCAGAAATGACAACAAGGAAACAAGAGTTGGAGAATTCACAACTCACCTCAATCAGCATTTCGGGCGATATTTCCACACGGTCTTTTCTTTTATCTGATCTTCTCAGTGTAACAGCTGAATAAATATCACAGGTCACTTCATTGCCCTAGAAGATTCAAGATTAGCCAAACTAGTGAAAAGCTAATAAAATTGCAAAAGTTCACATTAAACTGTAAGAAAAACATGAAAAAGAATAAATATCTGATACAAAAATGTCTGCATTACTACTATTTTAAGACTATCATAAGATAAAACTAAATAATAGGAATAAGTGAATAAGAAAATAAATGTCAAAACTTGATACCTCTCACTAAAATCTTTAAAAGTTTTCATATTTTAACTACTAGTACTGTAATTGAATGACCCAACTGATAATGCTGATAATGTTCATCTTGAAATGTCAAATAAGTAATGGTGTTAATTTTCTTGCTTTCATTTTACCCGACTTTCCTTGTAATTTCTCAACTATACTGACTGCTATTTCATTCATATACAGTGACATTGTTCTCTACAAGGGCTATGTGTAAAGCGCAGCCAAGTTACAATCTAACGAATATTCTGAGTTTTAGAATAATAAATAATAAATGTTATGCAGTTCTTATTTAGTCTTGTACTTTGAAATAGTAAAAGAATAAAATTTTGTATCACTGAGGATTCTAACACAGTGGCCCATGTCAACTGTTAGGACCTGTTCCAAAAGGAGTAATTAAGCTGATATACATAACACCAACACTGAACGCTTTCAATACCTCACTGAATTGTCCAACAAGCAGTCCCATCACTTCTTCCTTCTCTGTTGTGAGGGCATGATGAAGACACACAAGGTAAGCATCGGCAGCCAATCTTACACTCGACACCCACATGGCTGATAGATCTAGTCTGTAAGGGAAATGCAAGTATGAAAAATGTGTCAGACTGAGAACTGAGCATAGATGAGGACTAAGCAGTACTTTGGGAAGTAAAGATTTCATTTTTCTTTTTCATTGCTCTTTACAACAAAAAAGTTTTTAGTAAATATTGAATGACCAAGAAAGAGTTCACTACTGGTTCAATGACTGTGGACGAGAGTATGAAAAAACAGAAAAGAAAAGGAGGAAGACAGGTGAGATAATGAAGGAGGTACAAGACTAAGAACAAACTAAAGTAAAGGAAAAAATAAAGTAGTAGCAGCTGAAGAAGAAAAAGAAAGAAAGAAGAAAAATGACAGTAAAGAAGAGGAAGGAGATCAGAAGAATGACAAAGAGAAGGAGTATGAAATAGAAAAGAAGTAATAAAAAAGATAGAAAGATCATAATACAAATAAAAATAATAGCAAGAAAAAAATAATAAAAAGAAAAAAATTAATAAATAAACAAAGATGAAGAAACACAATAAAACGTGAGGCCGGAGAAATATGATCAAGGAAAAATACAAATAGAAAAAGGAATGGAAAAAAAAAAGAAAAAAAGTCACAAAAAAGAAATAGGTAGATGAAGTAGAACAGAGAACATTAGAACAAATCAAACAAAAACAATAATATCAAAAAAATATATATTACCAGACTACATAAATTTAGCCCAACAATCAAAACAACTATAACTTACATGAGTATTAAAACAAGTAACAACATATATGATTCTGACTAAAATATATTCCTTAGTAGTGATGTTTAGCTAAGCCTTTCAAATAACACCAGGTAGGATTACATTATGTTTAGGTTAAGATTAGTTAGGTTGGTTGGTTATGTTTCAAACTGGGTCAGGTCAGGTCGTCATGTCAGATTAGAAAAATTTATAAAGAATTTACTAATATCAAATATCTGTCAAATAAGTAGTATTCATACATTCCCTTTTTACTTTAAATTCCATATGAGAAAATAAAAAAATTGAGCTCCTGTTATAAATAACTGTATGATAAAAAATACTAAAATACCACTATTAATTTGGTCGACGTATCTCACTAATGGAGAGAACAAAACCAGAAGTAATCTTATAAATAATCTTAAACCTTATACGCAAACCTAAACTTTAGCCACACATAAAATAATTTGCATGTCTAACCCATCCCAAACCCCAGCTTGTAAAGAAATACAAGATTGTTCTGTGGATTTAGACCAACTTATCTGACAGAAAGAAAGCCCAGTTTACTGTAGACCTTGGCTAACTTGGCCTCATTCTATCCTTCCAAAAAAATAATGGTATATTACGTGCATACATGGCAAAATTTTGTGTAAATATCTGACAGCAGTAATTATCCAGAATAGGGCCGTATGTGGATTACAGAAACACAAATGCAATTGTTATAAAATGTGTACAAATCAATATAATCAGTGTAAGAGCACACTTCTTAGATTCCTGACAATTCATCACCGTACAGGGAAGGTCGGTATTGCCAAAATACGTGGTGTAGACTTGGCCTTTGCCAAAGTGCAGAAGAAACAACATTATTTGATGTGGTTGTACTCCGAATAATTCAATGGTCATTTATCAAAGAGGTTTGTTTGTTGGGCCATGGTTAGTTTATGTGAAAAATTACAAAATGTTCTTAGGAATCTACAATTTCTATTTCTTTGTGTGTGTGATAATATACAATGTTATTATTTCTCTGAGTAAGTGAAACAAGGCTTTATACAGCCTGATATATTCTTAATCATACAGACAGCAAAAATTACTACTGCCTTATTATCCTTTCCGTAAATAATCAACTGATTTTGCAAGCACAGAAAGCTTTAATAAATCACATTTCTGTAACCTCAATATCTGACCGTGTGCTGTTTTCACCTACGCGTAGAAAATCTGCAGTAAATGTAAATACCTTAGTCAATAAAAGATTATCAAAAGAGTCTCACAATCAGTACCTTTCACTGTTCAATATGGTATTCTGAAGTTGAATAGTTTGTGAAAATTGTCCTTCATAGGAGGTATTCAGGGATATTGTATGTAGATAAACAAAGATTTAGTTGGTTTTCACATTTGTCGATAAATATGTAGTAAATAAAACAAAAAGAGAATTCTTATGTTAGAACCAATGTAAGCGAGCATAAAAGAAATGTATCCATTTTTTATATAAGTGACCCTTCTTAAATCTACAAGATTTCTATAGGGAGCCTGTATATAGATAACCAATTTTTGTCTAATTTTGATAATATTCATCAGTGTGTCGCATAGATGATAAAGAAAATATGAAAATATTTACATAGTATTACATACGTGCACACATTGTCTTCCACAGATAAATGTTATTTTGCATAAGTAGTCCCTTCAATCACTATGTCCACAACCACAAGATGTTCACTTCTGCTGTGAGAAGATTATCGTCGCTCAGTGTAAAAGAGCCATGGAGGGTCAGATTACCAGAAAAATGGAAAGGAGGCTATATAGAGAAGTGGGGTATGTAATGTAGAGACTAAATAACGTATATGTTCAGCATATATCCTCGTTTAGCTGGCTGTACTTACAGAAATGTGAACACTCCTTGCAGCGGTACCCGGGCAGGCTCGTCATTATAGTCTAAAATCTATTAAAGAATAAGAAGTCTCGTTGTTATTTATAATAATTTGGGTTTGCTTGCCTATAAGACATGAGACTACCACGCAGGATCGCAAATCCTTAATGTAGGATAAGGTGGCAAGTGTAATTTTCCAGAAAACGATTGTGTGAATGTCCGAAAAAAATATAGTTTTTTTGTTTGTTTTTTCGTACTCAATGTGTAAGTAATGATTTTCAACATAAAAGGGGAATGGCCAAGAGAAGAACTGCTAGCAATTTGATTGTTATGTCCATTACATTTACAGTTTACCTTGTACTACACAGTTTTGGAAAATTACGACTATACAGGATGCAGTTTTATGTATTAAGGCTGAGGTTATGTGTACAGCAGTTGTATCCATTTCCAGGTAATAAGTACGAATCTAACATAACTTGATGAAGAGTAGTATCATCATCTTTTTCCTCAAGATGTCGCTATCTTGTCTGTTTCACCACGCATGCGCAGGACACCAATCAGGCTTTTCTGCTGTACCAGCCAGTGGTCACTTCCATATATCATTGAATAGTTCAGTTACTCATGTTTACAAAATTTTGATGGTGGATTATTGGCCTATGCAAAAGTGTGGAGACCAAGGCATTGCTGGATGCGGTCACTGGATAATTGTTTGTAGTGTCATGCCATATAAATTAGGTAATTTTTGCCTTACTCATGTATGAAAGATGCAGCAGGTTCCCACTATACCAGATATCCTTTACATGTTCTGACAAGATAGAGCTACAACACCCATTAAATTGTATAAGTTTACTTGTTATTTTACAGTAGAATGAGATATCTACAGCAGTTATATATCACACTTTGCTGATATATATTTTTTTCCTTTTTTTTTTTTTTTGTATTGGTATTTGAAGGTTGGTATCATGTATTTCAATTTCAGTAGAATGATAATGTTAATAGATGGCGCTATTAAGATGAGGGTCATGAGTGTAAAAATTGTATATTTTTAGGGTAGATAAAAACAGGTGCACTTGTTGAGTGCTGCTGTGATGCTGCATGACAGTTTCAGTTTTATTTGTACAAGTCAGATGCAAGTATTTGTATCTGGCACAATCTTTGCATTACCATTTTGGGTTCATGTTGGTAGGTCTGCTAATATGATGTTGAATATTTGTTTGGCCTCTGACATAAGAAAATTCTCTACTTCAGGAAAGTTATTTTGGTAATATCTTAGTCACCAGGAGCCAAATTACTTATGTATATATAAATATGAATGCATGTGTGCCCATATGTATATCTGTATTTATGTAATTATATTTGTACAGTTTGATAAATCTGGGATGCAAAAGTAGTTCTTAAGGCTCTTCATGGTACCATGGGCAATAATAAGCTGTCATAGTAAGGTCCTCTTGTGCACTACATTTTCTTTTTCAAGAATTATTTATGATTTAAGTAGTAAGAAACAATTTAAGTGTTTTCCTTTCTCTTTCCCAAGGTAACTACTGGGTGGGTGTAGCTCAGGATTATAAAGAAGTAGCCGTTGATGTTGTCAAAGACACCTACAAGTATCCAGTAAAGGCAGCATTTTATTATTCCTGTAAGTATTTCTTTGAAATACAGGTTTGTGAATAATGCAAGCAGGTTGTGATGTGTCTTTCTATATTTAGATATGAGCTATATTCTGCTTATCTTTTTCATTGTAATGGATATTTTTTGGTAACCATGTATTTTACTGGATTCATCTTGTTTTCTAACTTACTGTTTATCCTGCAGTAATTGGAGGAACTCTCTATGCATTCAACACAAACCCTGACGAGAGGGATTTCCAAAGCACCCTTCAGACCTACATGAATGAGTCGGCAATGCTTAGTGAAAGCATCAGAAATCCAGAGGTTGATGCTCATTTCCAGTATTTAGTGGACTGCTATAACCATGGACTAGTTAGACGGTGGGTTAAAAGATATTGTGTAAACTAGATTTCTTATGAAATACTTTTTTCTTCTTTCTTAATAATTGCTAGTTATGTTCTGATTTTTTTTTTTTTTTTTTTTTTTTTTTTTCCCATACTCTTAGCCCAGAAAGTAAATTCTAAATTGATATTTTCTCTGAACTTGGACATATTGTCAGGATTTGATGTCACTGATCAAGCAACACATGGAAGAAATATATATGAAAGCATATAGGTGTGCATATTTATATATATAACAATAATCCAAACTTTACCCGCATTTTTCCTGCACCATCTTTTCAGATTGAGCATTGGCCTCTTCTCTTTTCTGTGGGTAGATAATTATTCCAAGGTTTGTGGAGTGTTTAAATCACGTTGTGACTACCTCAAACCACGTTACTTAACATTTCACGAACGCATCATGGACATTGGATTTTTGGGTCAATGGTGGGTTATTGACAAGAAAATGGAGGAGTTTGATATTAATCCGAATGAATGGATATCAAAAAGTGATGAAAAAATAACACAATAAAGACATTTGCTTTTGTAATGTTCAAAGAACTGTGCACATGTAAATTGTAAAACGAAATATATATATTGAAACATGTTATGTAAATGTATGTAATGTACATAAATTGTTTTATAAAGTTATTGATATTTTTATATCCTTTTATTTTTAATTGTTAAGTGATTAAATACTAACAAACATGATTTTTGTTTAAACAAAAAATATCGTAAACTTTTAGAGTGATTCCTGGATTTCGGGATGAACACAGCATGGCAAGGCTTATGAAAACTTGTACAACTTATATATTCTTTGGTAAGGCTAAGAAAAAAAAAATCTTGCAATATAATTAATATACTACAAAAGTGTATGTCAATGATAGAAATAGTTATATTATCTCTCTAAACTAAGTGAAGAGTTAAAGTGAAGCTAGCTCTCAGGCTTGTGTTGACAACAGACAGCATTGACAACATTACCCCTTTATTTTTCTCTGTTATAAAATTATATTTATCCTGTTACGTAACTTTCCACAAAATGCCCTCCACAGGTATTGCAAATCACACTGAAAATTACTTTACCCATTTTTCTATTTTGTATTAAATTCTATAAACGAGGCTAGTTAATACTCTTTAAATGTAACCTAAGATCGAACTTCAGGATGACAGTCATCTAAAATCCAGAGAATAATATCAATTGGAAACATATACATGCTATATCAATATTATTTTCATAATTATATTATAATTATATTCATGTTACTTTTATTGTTATTTTTTGTCATATCACATGTGTAAGACATTGGGGAGGTCTTGGTGACTTGCTTTGTTCCTGTAACCTTTAATTGACCCACACAAATAACTTTAAAGTAAGGCAACTCTATATATCGAATTTACTTGCCCATTTGCCCTGTTACTCGCACACAATTTATTTTGCTCTTTAAATATGGGCCTAAATCATCAAACCTTTGTTCAGAGAAAAGGTCTGCTGGTCTCTCAGGTAGATTGAAATGAAAACTGGAATTCAAGTTGCACAATATTTATTTATGCAGTAAATCATTTGGAGACATACTATCAAATTTTTTTTATGGTCTCTGTAAACTAATTTACTTATTCATTAAAACATGAGAGAGAATATTACAAATTAATTAAGGTGACATGCTCTTATCATGATCAACTGTAGGAGAATAAACACAGGTGACATTACAGCAGAATATTCGAACTCAGTGGGTTTCACCAACTTTTTACACAAGAGAAATTTAAAAATAAAACCTAATGTAAGTACAGAAAAACTCCAAAGTGCTCGTAATGCGGCTGGTTTGAGCACACCATTCAGGTACATTCTAATGAGGACAATGACACAAAAGTACGTATTGAGAGCATCAGCGATGAACATGGGGGAGAGGACAACCCACCAACTCATCCGCGGCATCACCTCTTCTACTCGCAGGACCACCAGGACAAGTGTGATCAACACGGCTGTGAGCCATATGAACATCTGGAACAAGAATTTGGAAAATAAATACCTCCAATGCATTCTGTTCAAAGTTCTTAACTCAAATACATATTGGAGCAGAAGACTTTTTTTTTTTAGACCGAGTATGAATCCACTTTCTCATTTTACAACTACCATTCCTGTCCGTAGCTACATCAAATATAAAAAGCAATAGTAATATTTCTTCTAAGCATGTAAAACACAATGACAATATACCATTATTTAAAAATTTCACAAATACTGTATAGCACATAAAAACTCACCTCCAGAACTGTGACACCAAGCCACATGGTTAGTTCCCACAAGGAAAAAAACATTTTGCAAAATACTTCTAGCTCTTAATATAACAAAATAATTTACAAATATAAATATATCTGATTTTAATGGTATTTCTGCATCAAAAAGTGTACTTTAAAGCTCAATCTTCTCTGATATTGACACTTATTTCATATTGAGATTTTTTTCAATATTCAAACTCGTTTGCCACACTCAAGTAGCAGCTTTGCTTTTATCTGGAGTAGCTGATTCCTTGGTTATATTTTGCTTTAGGGTAACTTTAATGTGGACAGCAGCATTTCCTTTCGTATGATATTCTTGGTCACCCCCATCAAATGTGGGTTCAATATCATCTGGAAAACGAAAATTCCGGCAATTAGTTAAAGAGACAAAACAGCCTCTAAACATTCATTTATCTCTTTCTCAGTACCAATATATTTTAGCCCATTCAGCCTATAAGGCAAGAATACATGCCATACCTACAGTAATTTTAGTTCATGGCCCTACAAGTGCTCAGTTACGAAGGAGTCCTTTATTAGTCCTACTGTTTAACCTTTTCCTTGATTTATGGAAAAGCTTTTATATAATCTTATTGCCTTTAATGTTATTCATTTCTTAATATTTTAATAATTTAATAATCATAATATCAATACTATTAATACCATTATCAATATTAATAGCATAAGAATGAAAAACACATTTTCCCACTATTTCAAGCATGGGGGAAATCAAGCTCAGTCACTAGAGACTCCTTTACTGGCTAAGCTCATTTGGAGCCATCCGTATGTAACAAAATTCACAAAAAAATACATAGGACAGTACATAAATTTCTAGTCATTGAGTTAAGTCAGCTGTCTTTTCAATAAGATTCAGAATAACCAGCAGCTAACTGGAGACTAAAAATACCCCAATAATAGCAAGTATAGACAGAAATATTAGGTATGAAATACCCACATTATCAAAAGCACAGCTGACACAAAACATTTCAAATGCATTAATTCTGCTGTCCATCAGTTCTTGTTGACAATGACTAAGCAGCTAAGAAAAATATAAAAATAAAAATAAATAACTTAATTATAAAAAAATGAAAATGTTTATATGTCATACCTGATAGGTAAACTGTTGAAGTACGCGTATCAATAATTGCAGGTCCTCTCGCTGCAACTTGGAGACAGAGGGCTAGATTGATAGCACGTGGCACTGCTGAACCCAGACCATGTAGCACAACCCATCCACTTTCATGCAAGAGGTTTAGTGCTCGTGCTTCTTGTCCCTAGTAATGAAGCAGGGAGAGGGAGGAATCATCAAATAACAATAGTCTTAAATTTCGAAACAATCAATGTCAAGATCCTTAGAACAATGTCAATAAAGCTGTGTGAAAATGTGCAGTTGTCTTACCTTAAAGTTAGAGTAGTTATTTACATAGACATCATTGTTACGCTTTGGCAAGTGTCGTGGAAGTCTTCGCCGTAACCACAGTTCATCAGGATCTATGTTATTATCACTGTTAGGAACTTTGGAAGCCCTTCCTTTTTTTTCTGTTGCCATTACATGATCAGTGCAACACTTCTGAAATAAAAGAAATAAGGAATGAGATATGAGGGGATAGAAAAAAACGAAAGAGAGAGAAGCAGAGAGAGAGAAGCAGAGAGAGAGAAGCAGAGA
>NC_091580.1:6070785-6078285 GCF_042767895.1 Penaeus vannamei | reverse complement strand
TTGGTACTACCAACTAAATGCAATATATTTACAGAATTCAATTCTCTGGGATAATTAAATCATGTTTAGTCTTTCCTTCACTGCCACAGTTAAACTTCTAAAATCAACATTTAATGGTAAATTAAGGCATTTCATTAGTACACTGTATGCAATCACTCGCACACCTCCACACGTAACTCTGCACACTCCCAATTGACCCAAGACGTACGAAGTGCCTCACAGATTGGTAACATTTTCAAATGTTTTTGAGATACATTTTTTGTTTGAAGATTTATTATGGAAAAAATTGAATTGGAAGTCTGTAAATAAAAACACGGTGTCAGATCAGGCACTCCATGCCAGCGCATGTGCAATTCAACAGTATTGCAGGGGACGTAGTATTTACCATTTATTTTGCATATTTTTGGTCTTGTGTATGTTTTGAAAATGCTCTAAATATGGCCAATTCTATCATGTCTTCTTACCATTTCTCTCATGAGCTCTCTGCTTAGTGCAACAAAATATTGTTTAGCTGCTTCGCAATACATTGCTATAAAAATTTATACATGGTTTACTTAGTTTCTTTAAAGAAAACTATCTTGGGCCATTTCAACTGGCTTTTTACAGTGGAACTATCAACTGTACAGAACTTGGCCATACTTAACACAGGCAAATCACAAATTGAAGCTCTCTTGGTGGAATGGATAGGTACCCTCAATATTCGACTTATGATTGGTCAAGGAAATGTCATTTTCTGAACTGTGATTGGCTGAGTTTGATTTTTTAAAAATTGTAATTGCCAGTGCAGCAATTTGCTTTTAAATATTTGTTAAGCAGCAGTTACCTTTTGTTTGCATTTCACACATGGAAGATGAATAAGTAATATTCGTTAACTTCTGTATTATATACCAAGGTCTATACTACTACTTAACTATGTTGGGATATGCAGTACTTACCCATATCCTGCACTTGTTTGTTACAGGTATTTTAGGCTGATATTATGCTTATTGTAAATACCAGTAAATTATGTGTATTATATTTATATACTCTTCTTTTATTGTTATCATTGGAAAATTGCACCTGAATACAAATATTAAATACCGCAGATATATTATAAGTTTTGTCAAATCCTACCTTATTTTGGAGTCTCATGTCAGATGTGTCTGCCTTACTAAGCAGGTCTGGAGCTTGGGTTAACTCCCTCTTCTTCCCACTTTGGGGTGGATATAACTGGGCAGCTTCAATAAATAAGATTATAGAGGAGATGCTTTATATTCTCTAATAAATAAAAATAAAGAAATACTGCGAGAGATTCTGATCGCATGCCAGGACTCTTGGTTCATTCTTTAAGTCCCACAGCCATTCTATAGTCTGGGTATGTACTGATGGGTCTTCAGGGTTTACAAAATTCTCTGAATGATTTATGACTTTGATCATACCTGCAGTCTTTTAACCCAGTGCCGACATGTAAAAAATGTTTGGCAAGTGGACCTAAGAACGAGATTATTGGCACACACCGTTAGTTTCCCCGTTTGCGTCCGGTTCGATTGGTAGTTTTCATTAGACATTTGGCACCTAAAAGCTTTTATTTTGCTATGATTTATAAGAATATAATTTTCAAGGTTTACCGGCCATTGCCTAAATTTTTTACCATATAAATGAAGCCGCTGCTATTGGAGAAAAACGAACTCCGTGTGACGAACCAGTGGTATGGGCATATGATGCCATCCGTGTATTGGTCCACAACAGCCATGGCATGTACGTACATGCCACCTGTTGGCTACGGGTTAGACCATAGGCTTATTATACATTATAAATTTACTCCTTTAGTGCTAGGATGCTTTAAAGAGAGGGTCTGGAAATTTCGGTACAATTTTGGTTTCAGTTTTGGGCATGCATATCAAAATCTTGTTCATTGGCAAGAAAATAAGATCTAGAATATAATGCATTGTAAAAATAATTCTTTTGTTTTATTACATTGTAATATTTTGTATTATTTTTTTAGCTTGGCGGCAGCAGGATTCACCAAGTGAGGACTCGTGGTGGCAATATCAAGTACCGTGCTCTGCGCATGGATGTTGGTAACTTTTCTTGGGGATCAGAAGGTAAGGAGTCTTTCAGGAATTTTGTAGTTTCTCCCCACACCCCAGAAAACAAACTTGGTGAACTTTTCTTGTCATGTATGTTCAGGTTACATAGACTTAAAATTTGATAGAACTTTTATACATTTGTGCAGATGCTTAATATATTGGATTGTATTTTAGATGATTAATGAAAACTTGGTTTCAGGCCAGACCCGCAAGACTCGTATCGTTGATGTAGTATACAATGCTAGTAACAACGAGCTGGTGCGTACCAAGACCCTGGTGAAGAACGCTATTGTCATTGTTGATGCTGCACCTTTCAGACAGTGGTATGAAGCTCACTATGCTCTCCCTCTGGGCCGTAAGAAGTCCAAGAAGCTGGTAAGAACTGAGCCGGATTAGTTGTTCGGTTAATTTTGCAATGAAATTGTTTTTAGGAAAGTTTTTCATAAAATGGAAAGTTGCAGATGTTTAAAGTTTTTGAATATTAAAGATAAAATATATTTTTAATGGGTGCATTATTATAATTTTTTTTTTTTTTGTCCTGAAATAAAGCATCTTTTAAGCATATTGAAAAATACTACCCTTTGAGGATGATAAACAATCAACTAGACTGGTTGTGGTGTTGTTTTAACATCACATGTCAATGATGTCCTTTCATAGTTACTCTGATTTTCATATCTGATTTTGCTTTAATTGTTGCATAATTCAGGTGTTATAGATTATTTCCATATCCCAATAGTCTGAGGCTGAGGAAGCTGTTCTGAACAAGAAGAGGTCTACAAAGACCCAGAAGAAGTACAAGGCACGCCAAAAGACTGCCAAAGTGGAAGGTGGTCTTGAGGAGCAGTTCTTCAGTGGCCGTCTTCTTGGTAAGTAGAAATTTAATGTTTGTTACTGGAAGACAGTATTTTGTTAATGCAGTTTTTGATAAGTTAGTCCTGTATAGGATTTTTTTTTCCCCATAGTAAAAGCAGTAAGAAAATATCTTGACATGTGCAAGTACAATTTAGATCTTTGAGTCATACTGGAATAAAACTAGTTTTACCAGGGATGATAACCTCTTACACTAGACTTTTTTTGTCTGTCGTTTTGACATGGCAAGGTCTGTGTGTGCTTTCATAGTTACTCTGAGAAAAGTGTTAATATCTCACTTATAGAGATTAAAAGTTTTCCTGCATTTACACTTTTTCTTCTTGCAGCCTGCATTGCCTCTCGGCCCGGTCAGTGTGGACGCTGTGACGGATATCTCTTGGAAGGAAAGGAGCTCGAGTTCTACCTTAGGAAGCTCAAGAGCAAGAAGAAGCAATAGACAAATAAATGAGGACTAATTGAGTCAATTTTTTCTTAACCTTAACATACAATCTTGATGTTTTAGGGAATGTATTTGCTATGAACAGCATTTTCTGAGAAACTGTTCTTTACCTTACTGCAATACAGCTTGATTACTACTTCACAATATCCATTTTGATTGGTAATGTAGCTCTGGTTAGCATTAGTAAATGAAGTAGGAACCATTCACTAAATACTTTGCTGTTAGAGTGAAACCCTGAAATTGTATTCATTGTGTATTGAGCATCATCAGTTGGTTAGCATAGAAATCATACACAAAGTTTTTGAACTTGGAAATCAGAAGTTGAGGACTTTAATTAAAATTTTTGCTATTTAATGACTATTGAAAATACATGGGATAAGGTAAGCAATACAACCTTGTAAACTGCCAAAATATAATTTGTATCTTTACACCAGATCAATGTATGTATATTATAGATTTTTATATATTGCAGTTAAATGAAATTTTACCATGAAATTTTAATGATTTGTATGGCTGAAGTTCCATACTGAAAAGTTCCAGGAATGCAAAGCATGCCACAGTCTAGCCATGTTGGACCTGTTCTGCCCGTTTTGCTTATGGTAAGAAGTGTGTAAGATTACCTTGTAAACAGGTGTTAAGCTGGTGTGGTTTTTAAACTCGACTAAGAATTTTCATTTTCGTAGCAAGTGGTAAATATTTGTGCAATCAATTTGCCTCATAAGATTTCTAAAGCTATTTAGTACTGATGCCATGATCTTACAATAACTTGGTTAAAACGTGTTTAAAACTTACTATTCCTTTTCCAGCATGCATCATCTGCTTTGAGTGGTACATAATGAAAGGAGTGGTGCTTGAATGACTAGAAAGCTAGGATATTCAGATGCCTATGTTAACGTCAGACCAGTGCATGGATATTGGCAGTTTTACATTTGTAACAAAAGGTAAATCAGTATTTTTTATTGCCTTGGTCAATACTTGGCATGGCTTAATTTTAGTTTCAAAAAAATTTGTTACCAGTGATGATAACTGTAGTACTAGACCATCTTTGTCTGTCGTTTTGATATGACAAGGTCCTTGTGTTTTTTTCATAGTTACTCTGAGAACTTTCTTCAGCATCAGCATTTCCATTTTTCATATTTCATCATGGCAACTAACAGTTCTTCATCTTACAGCCTGCGTCTCCAGGTGTCTTGACCAGTGCGAACGCTGTCTGGATTCATGAATACATCTTCGAAGGAAAGACCATGTGTTAAATAAACAAACTAAAACAATTTTCGAAATTTTCATTCACTATTTCCCGATGTTAGCAGTTTCAGGCTTGAATACTTTTATTTTAAGTTGCACACAAACAGTACTTAAACCTTACACACGCTTAGAGGTTGTAGAAGGAACAGATTTTTTAAAGAGTAGATATAAAGCAACGTTTTTGGTAAACTTGTGGATCCCGTAATTTAATATTGATCTGCATATGGAACCTTGTAGATGACGGCTCTTGTTTTATCAGTGAGATTTTTACAAAGAAAATAACCGTAGGTTCCTATGATACTTTAAGAATCTGGTTGGAAGAAAATGGTTGTGTAGGTGAATATCAGATAACATCTCCATGTGCACCACTATACTGTTCTCCCCCTATTATCATCACGTTCCCCCAATCCCTTGCCCGTTATCATCGTGGGGGGGCTTAGGAGACGAAGACTGAGACCCAATGCAAGGATCTCCCCTGCCTAGAGCCTCAGCCCTCGACTCGCTAATTTTGCATGGTCTTTTCCCCCTCCAGCTTTTTGTTTGTCCCTTCTCCAACCCCTTCTACTATCTACTTCCTAAGGTGTAAGAGCCGTGCTGAAAGGATGAAAGGCTGACCTTGTGCCAGTCCTGAACGGCCTGCGGGAACTATGGGTACGATACTCCCGATTTAATTGTGTAGCCCTTACCTTCAAGCGAAGGGAGGTGGACCGTTTATGCCATTTTATATAATCAAAGTTCCCCATGACCACTAATGAAGATGTAATCCCCTTATTAGGTACAATGAGACTTGCCCCTTTATCAAATAGCCCCACCCCAGGCTCACCTTTGACCACGACTCCGGACACAAACTACTACCCACTCCTCAATGCCTACTTGTGCATTACCCACCCAAGAAGTCTATCTCCAGAAGACATTCCTACCCTCCCAACTTCCTCAAATTCATCAACTCTACCCCCACAATCTTCATCAAGCACCCCATCCTCCCTTATTACTACCTTACAGCCATATTCTCCATCACTCCGTAATACTCCCTCTTCCACACGTCCCCGACCATCCACCACCACCAACTCTACAGATATCTTAAATACTCTGTTTAGCCCAGCTAAATGGGACCGATTTTTCGTGATCCCTTCTACAGCTCCTTACTCAGGCAACACTTCTCTTTCAACAATGCCTCCAAAAACAAGTGGGCAGCGTCCCTTTCTATACCAGACGCGATCGCTCCCGTCTTGTAACAGCCAGATCAGAAACTGAATCTATAGCACTCAAATCTAACTGATCATTCTGACAACCCCATTCCTGCAGAACCTCATCCAACCCTTAATACTTGTACCGGAACTGTCTCTCTCTCCCCAGCAAACTGCCCAGTCGATACCAAAGATTGGTCAGACTATGGAGAAGACTTACTCGAATGCCTGAAAGACCAAGACGTGAAATCTCATACTCCATACTCTAGTAACCTCGTTCGCTCAGCCCTTCCCCCTCCACTCCAAGATGTCCCCATTTCCACTTCTACATCTTACCTCCCTCAGACCAATTCTTTTGCCACTCTAAATCCAGACACCCCAATCTCAACTACAGCCCCAACACCATCATTCTCCGTCCGCAGTAGACAGACTAAACGTTCTAACCCTTCTTCCCCTACAGAACAATCACCACCTACCTTTACCTTTATTCCTGAGACACCAGTCTCCTCTTCCCCCCCCCCTCATAAGAAAACCTTTGTCCCACAAAACTCTCCAGCTAACTCCACTGCAGAAACTATGGAAGACATTCAAAGCTATATGCTTGAGACACAAGATCCCATAACTCATGCTCCCTCCACACTTGAAGTGATTGCCGATATCCATACCCCTCCTACTCATATTCCCCCTACACCCCTTCCTCCTACTCCCTCTCAACACAACCTAACCCCCTCAATTCCGTCCACCACCGATATCCATCCTCCTGATATCCATCCCCCTCTTACTCATAGCACCTCTACACCCCTTCCTCCTAATCCCTCCCAATACAACACATCCCCTTCAACCCCAATTATACGCACATTCCCCCTCCCTCCATCCCCTCTATCCTTTCCACTCCCTCCCGGATACACACGGGAATCACTCATGTCACAACACCCCCAAGCTCCTTCCCCCCCAGATTCCACAACACGTAGAGGCGCTTTCACTCATAAAATACCTAAGGTATAGCTCTCCTACACTGGAATATTCGCAGTTTCCGTTCTCACAGACCAGACCTACGTCATATCCTTGCTTCTTATAACAATGTGTTCTCCTTCCTCAGACGCATAAATATCCTTCACTTGATCTAATTCCTTTACCTAAACCACCATAACCCTTTCCCTCATCAAACCCCTTACCCATCTTCAACTTTCCAACATTACTCTAGATAGTTAACGCAGAGCAACTATCACCTGACATCACCCTTACTATACCTTCCTATAGTGCTATATGACCTTTTATTTCGCTTTTAACCATTAACCATTTCAGCCAAGGTAGTAGCATCTCTCACCTTTCTGTACATTTCACTTCCATTAAGATCACCAAAGAACGAACTCCTATCACATTTTCCCTCTTTTCAGATGAACCATATAATACTCCCTTCTCCTCCTCAGAATTACACACTGCCTTACGATCATGCCGCAATACCCATGGAGGCCCTGATGGTATACACTGCCATATGCTCAAACACCACTCATCATCCTCTTTATCCTTTCTCATAAAGATTCATAATCAAAATTGGACAAAAGGATACCCCCCCCCCCTCACTGGAACGAAGCCCTCATTCTTCCTTTCTTAAAACGAAATAAATCGGGTACCCACCTACAAGATTGCCGCCTCATTGCTCTAACAAGCTGCTTATGCAAGCTACTAG
>NC_091580.1:6055785-6058285 GCF_042767895.1 Penaeus vannamei | reverse complement strand
TCCTTATTGTGAATAGTTTTGGAAGAACATATGATTAAATGACATTTCTAATATTCATGATCGACAAAAAAAATAGTGGTATCTATATGGTATTGCTTTGCTTTATTTCTTCATTTTCTCTATCAGTTTATTACTTATAGGACCTCAGATATTTAAGTGTATTGGCTAACAAACTTTGAAAAAAATAAACTACGTTATTTGCCATCTTTGACAGAGTTCCAGGTAATATTGCCATACCATAACGGATAGGCCACGCTCACGGAATATTAAAATTTAAGCTAAGAATGACCAAAAAGAGGAGGACTATAGCTGATAATACGCCATAACACCGGGCACACGGAAATTATTACTACCATTCCCTTGCCTCCTTCATTAATACCAATTTTCTTGTCCAGAAACGCATGATTTGTGGTGGCGGGAGTACACGGCACAGGGTCTTCGCGCCTTGGCTTCCGTCGGCCAGCCCGTGTACCTCGCCTCTGCCGTGTACCCTCCTCTGCCGCGGCTTCAGGTGGCTCCCTACTCGGCTGTCCTCTTTGTGCTTCCTGTTATTACGGCAGCCCACAGCCGTCTGTTTCGGGAGGTAAGAGGTATTTAAAAAAGGACGGATTCCTAAAATTGCATGCATGACCATACTCATGATGATTCATGAATATGGACATGTATATGGACATGTATATATGTATAAACACAGACCTGGGTATGTGTCTATATATAAGTATTTATCTAGACAGAAAAACAAATTGATATACATATATTTCTGTGCAACTGCATGTCCACATGTACGAATATTCATTGGGTTTCAGCCTCTCGCATTTGTGACAAACCGACCGAAAGAAATCAAAACAGGTTTTATTTTCACAAATTGCTGTCATGTCTTCTATCATAAACTCCATTGAAGGTTTCATGGAAATAAAATAAGTATTAAAATAAGATTATCAGGAACTTCTTCATTTTCTCTGCTTGGCTTACTTGTTCGAAACAAACAAGCAAGTAATCTTATACTAACATTTATTAATCTTTTTATAACCCTTTTTGCAGTGATCTGTTCTTTCAAAATAGACGTTCAGGTCAATATTGAAGGCTCAATCACAGAGACGAATTATAAAAGAATTCAACCACTAATACGATATATTTTTTTTAGGTAAGAAATCTACTTTAACGCGTTACTCATATTTTTTATACGTCTGGCAACGGGTTCGTCGAAATGAGAAGAATGCTGAATGAATAACGAAACAAGTATAAGTATATTAACGGTATACGTGAGTGGGTTATGTTTTCTTCGTAACTACACTGTTCAAAACAAATTCCAGTAACTTGCCAGTAACAGACGGACGCGACGAAAAAGTGCCCGATAGTGCCTGTCTGTTGCTTAGCCGCTCGCTCTCTCTGTTTCTGTCTGCACCTCTCTCTTTTCCTTCTCATCTCTCTCCTCTCCGTCCCTCCCTCCCTCCGTCTCTCTCTCTCTATCTTTCTCTTTCTCTTTCTCTCTCTCTCTCTCTCTCTCTCTCTCTCTCTCTCTCTCTCTCTCTTTCTTTCTTTCTTTCTCTTTCTCTCTCTCTCTCTCTTTGTCTGTCTCCCTCTCCCTCTCTTTCCCTTTCTCTCTCTCTCTCTCTCTCTCTCTCTCTCTCTCTCTTTCTTTCTTTCTTTCTCTCTCTCTCTCTCTCTCTCTCTCTCTCTCTCTCTCTCTCTCTCTCTCTCTCTCTCTCTCTCTCTCTCTCTCTCTCTGTAAAATTTATAGAATAAGAATCATGTCCAGCGACTTTTAAACTCAGAGTGCAAAATACGTTACATTTTACAGATATTAATTTTCAAATGACTAGCATGGCTACTTTATATATTGGTATATCATCATTCCATTTAATATGTAGATATATTCAAGACTAACTTCCTATCCTAACGAAACACCCTTATGCTCCGCTGTGTGTCAGTCTCTCTATCAAGATATTAAGTAGAATAATAATATACTGATATATGATACAGCAGATATTGACGAAAATCGTATCATATGTTATACTATGGACGCCGAAAAGGGTCTAGTGTTCGCAAGGCAAATACTGTTACTGTGTTTACAATGAATTATGTTTATCAGATTCTTTCAATGACTCTCTAATTGACATTATTAATACGTGCTAACTGCCAGCTGCATGATAATGGCATTTTTGGCAACCTCACGTAACACAGTATTAACAGGTTATCGTTGCTATGCGTGTGTGACTATTATTTTTTCATATGCTTGTGGAATCTGGTGGTATCTGGCAACTGAACGCTCGTAAAGTGTTTGCAGTTATTATTTTTTTTCGTGACATAGGATAAAGATGTACAGCACGATAACTAAATATAACGTTTTGAAAAAGATTTAGAATTGTATTTCTCTTCTCTACAGTGATGTTTCTTTCGGCTAAATGACAAGGACAGTCCAAGATCTAAAAACACTAAAATTTTATTGTCCTTATTCTACTATGATGCAACACTTCAATTATTAGACCTGTTCCCGTAA
>NC_091580.1:6048285-6053285 GCF_042767895.1 Penaeus vannamei | reverse complement strand
ATTACGGTGTTTAATAATCAGAGAATCATACTCTATTATTCACTTTGATGTATACCTTGTCATTTTGGGCATTACATGATGGATATTCATAGTAATTATTCAAAGGCCAATAATTCCCCGACCCATTTATCGTTAGAAAGTAATAATACCTTTGCCAGATCCCAGAATGGTTCCTCTATTATTTTGGTTTACATTATGCACATTTATTCCGATGATTATCAGTTACCTTTCATTTATCGTGAGAACGTAAACACACTGATGCTTAATTCCTGTGTTCATGAGTGAGCCAAGAGACACCCATTGCTCGCTGTCACGGCATCATCCATCCGATTTCCTAATGGTTATGCTCTGATTAATGATATTTATTTTTTTTTAGAGCAAATACCTAAAGGGTTAAATAATTCTGCGCTAGCTATGAAGATCGTTAGAAATTAATATCCGTTCATGACTTTTTGAGTTATCCTGCGCCGGATACGGATCACTTTTAAAATTTAATGGCATTAACGTCGAATCAAGACACACATCTGCTAAAAATTTCATAAAAAAAAATGTTCATAACTTTTTGAGTTAACCCGCTAACCAACCAACCAACAAACTAATCAAGGGGTGCCATAAACATAACATCCTTGGAGGAGGTAATAATGTTTACAGGTTCAGAGATGGACCATTTTAGGGTAATAAATGTCTCTCTCTTATCAGATAATGATAATGATAAAAATGATATCAATGATAATTATGATGATAATGATAATAATAACGACAATAATGATGATGATACTGATAATGATAACGATAATAATGATGATGATGATAAAAATAACGATAACGATGATGATGATAATGATAATTATAAAGATAATAAAGATGATAATACTAATAATGATCATAATGATATCAATTGTAATAATGATGATGATGATAATAATTATAATGAAAATAAGGATGATGATGATGATGATGGTGATAATAACAATAATAAAAATAATGATAACATATATAATAAGGATGATAACAATACAAATAGTGATGATGATGATGGTAAAAACAATACCAATAATGATAATAATAAGGATGGCAATGATAATGAAAACAATAAGAAAATAATATAAGTTAAGGAAGGGGGAGGACAGTGACAGTAATAAGGACGGGTTTGGTAGACCCAAAACTTACTACCACACAGCTATACAATTACAGCATAATTTAAAATATTTTAACGAAAGCTGATATACAAAATTGCCGCCGAACTCATCTCCAAAGAAGCTAAAAATCACGAAATGAGAACTTTCTCCAACAGTCTTCCAAAAGCAGATAAAAGTCGCTATATAGAGTGAAAAAAGAGCGGAAAAGTAGCTGACATATATTTTTTTTATATATATTCTGACGTAGATTATTCATAAATCCCCAAGCAAGACGCTAAAAAGTCGCCAAGTCCCATGATTTTTTTTTTTTTTTTTTAGCTCACCAGCAGTCATTTAGTTGCCAAGTCTGCTATAATCACTTTGCTTCAGTGTTACAAGCGAAGCACATACTGGAACGCTTCTATGCAGTGTAAATTTAACATAAGCTAAATTAATATTCACGTTGAAATATTTTTCATTCATATATCTTCAATACACTGTGATCATTTAAATATCTTTATATCATTACTATATCTCATACTGTCAACCACGGACAAATATTTCTTTTAAGATGAAGAAAACCACAACAGCGAGATCTATCTTCTACATAAAGACAAACATATATCTGCAGTTAAATTACAGGCTCTTTGTATAACTTACAAGGAAGCTTATGACAAATTCAACATCTTGGCGCAACAGGAAATTCGTGACTTAGAGGGAATGTTTATGTAAAGTTCATTCTCTCATACGTTTGTCAGAGGCAGTGGTGTTCTAGAACTTTTAGAACACATCTTACCCTACAAATAACACTAACATAAGCTCTCTTGCGACTTACATAATTCATTTTATGTGTAATAACCATGAAATTAATATTTAAGATCTTGTGGGAACTTTTGTTTTGTCGAAGAGGACTAGGCATTATTTTTCCATGACCTAGGATTATTTACAAAGCTATTGAAATAGGTTTGTTTATTCATGTGCCTCATGAATATATATATATATATATATATATATATATATATATATATATATATATATATATATATATGTGTATATGTATACAGAGACACACACACACAGATAACACAGAAAAATACACACACATGCACACAAACACACAACAAATACACACATGCACATAAACACACAACAAACACATACACGCACACAAAACAAACGAAAACACACATACACACGCACACAAAACACGCAACAAACACACACATGCACACAAACACATAGCAAACACAAATGAACACAAACACACAACAGACACACATGCACACAAACACACACAGCAAACAAACAAAACACACACATAAACAAAACAAGACGAAAGCATACGCACACAAAAACACACAACAAACACACACGCATACACACAAGCAACAGACACACACATGCACACAAACACAACACACACACATGCACACAAACACACACAACAAACAAACAAGACACATGCATAAACAAAACAAAACGAAAACATACGCACACAAAAACACGCAACAAACACACAAATGCACACAAACACACACACACCAAACAAACAAAATAAAGCGAAAGCATACACACACAAAAACACGCAACAAACACACATACACACAAACACAACAAACACACACAACAAACAAACCAAACACACAACACACACCAAACAAAAAAAACAAAAACACACACACAAACACAAAACCCAACACACACACAAAAGCACACGGAGCAGCCCCCTGTCACCGCTTCCCGCACTCTTCAGATTTCGTCCCAGCGCTCCGCCCACTTCTCCCACTGGCTCCTCCTATCCGGCCAGGACTTCGCCGCATTGTTATCCAACGTCCATCTACCACTCCATAACAAGGTGAGTCAAAATGGGGTAATTTGGCTTTAGAACCTTAGCCAAGAGATCCAATAAATATGAAAATGCTAAAAAGAGGAAGTCAATGGTTGGTAGGCCAAGAGATCCAGTAGATGTAAAAATGCTAAAAACAGGAAGTCAAATTCCTTTTCGTAGTAAATGTAGGCCTACGGAAATTCGCTCGCTTCTCGGTCAAACGTCCATCTACCACTCCGTAACAAGGTAAGTCAAAATGGGGTCAATTGGCTTTAGAACCTTAGTCGTGGGCCGCTGGTTGGTAGGCCAAGAAATCTAATGAATATGAAAGTGCTAAAAATAGGATGTCAAATTCCTTTTCGTAGTAATTGCAGGCCTACGGAAATTCGCTTGCTTCTCGGTCAAACGTCCATCTACCACTACATAACAAGGTAAGTCAAAATAGGGTAAATTGGCTTTAGAACCTTAGTCGTGGGCCGCTGGTTGGTAGGCCAAGAAATCCAATGAATATAAAAATGCTAAAAATAAGGTCAAATTCCTTTTCGTAGTAAATGCAGGCCTACGGAAATTCCCTTGCTTCTCGGTCAAACGTCCATCTACCACTCCATAACAAGGTGAGTCAAAATGGGGTTAATTGGCTTTAGAACCTTAGTCGTGGGCCGCTGGTTGGTAGGCCAAAAGTTCCAATAGATATAAAAGTGCTAAAAATAGGATGTCAAATTCCTTTTCGTAGTAAATGCAGGCCTACGGAAATTCGCTTGCTTCTCGGTCAAACGTCCATCTACCACTCCATAACAAGGTGAGTCAAAATGGGGTCAATTGGCTTTAGAACCTTAGTCGTGGGCCGCTGGTTGGTAGGCCAAGAGATCCAGTAGATATGAAAATGCTAATAATAAGGTCAAATTCCTCTTCGTAGTAATTGCAGGCCTACGGAAATTCGCTTGCTTCTCGGTCAAACGTCCATCTACCACTCCATAACAAGGTAAGTCAAAATGGGGTCAATTGGCTTTAGAACCTTAGTCGTGGGCCGCTGGTTGGTAGGCCAAGAAATCTAATGAATATAAAAATGCTAAAAAGAGGAAGTCAAATTCCTTTTCGTAGTAAATGTAGGCCTACGGATATTCGCTCGCTTCTCGATGGAAATAAATGGAAATAAAAATATTTTGTTGTAGATTTAAGGCTTCAACAAGGTATTTGTAATGATAATGATAATGATGGTAATGATAATTATGATCGTGATGCTAATGATAATGATAGCCATGATAAAGATGATATTCATGATAATAACGATTATTGTAATAATCATAATAATAAAAATGATGGTGATAGCGATAATGCTAATACTAATGACAATGATGACGATGGTAATGATAATGATGATGATAATCATGATAATGACTATGATAATGATAATGCTGCTACTGTTGATGATGGTGATAATGATAATGATAATGATGTGATGATAACAATAATGACGATAATAATAATACTAACCAAAGACAATGATAATAATTATAGTGATGATCATGATAGTGATGATCATGATAATGATAGTAGATAATATCAATAATAATAGAGATAATATCAATAATGATAATAAGGATAATAATAATAATAATAATAATAATAATAATAATAATAATAATAATAATAATAATAATAATGATATTGAAAACAGGCCCCAATCCCTTTTTCATTGTTGTTGTGGGGGGGGGGGGGCTGAGGAGACGGAGTCTGAGGCACCCCTACCATGGGCGTCCCCCCCCCCCTTTCCTCATCCCCTTCTTCTGTCCACATCCTAGAGTGTGAGATTTGCACTGGAAGGATGAAAGGATGGCTTCGTGTCAATCCTGAACGATCTTCGTACTCAATTTGCTATTTCTTTTTTGCCCTTTTCATTATCAGAATAATTAACAGTGCTCTAATTAACCTCTGACGTCTAACGGATTTTATCCTATTCATTAACCTATTTTAATATATCCAGCTCAGGATCCGGATGAAAAGATTTAATGGTATCGAAGTTGGATTAAGACAGACCTCTGGTAAAAATTTAA
>NC_091580.1:6035785-6043285 GCF_042767895.1 Penaeus vannamei | reverse complement strand
TATATATATATATATATATATATATATATATATATACATATATATATATATATATATACATATACATGCATAAACACATACATACAAACCCACCCACACATTATGTGTATATATATATATATATATATATATATATATATATATATATATATATATATATATATATATATATATATATGTATATATATGTTTATATATAAATACATAAACACACATACATACAAACACACACACATTATATATATATAGTTATCAGGGTCCTGCAATACAGGACTAGCTAGGAGCTTGAAACTTTGATTAGTTGAAAAGTTTTGAATTCCAGCATTTTTCGGCGGGGGGACGCCCGCACCCCCTGCCCCGAGTGAGTTATCACATCTGGAAACGGATGAGAAAATATGACTTGTCAGGCATAACTTCTCAGTCTCATCTCTCTCTCTCTCTCTTTCTGATTTCTTTCTCTCTTTCTCTGTCTTCCCAATTTCCTAATTCTGTCCATCTATCTTTCTATCTATTTATACTTCTATATACACGTAAGAGCAATTATTCTCTCTTTTTGTAGAGAAAATCTCATCCAATGACTTACAAACATAGACAAAACTTAAAGTAAGTTATTTGCCTGAGAAACCAATAAACTTTCTGAAAATTTAATTCTTAAGGCAACAGAGAACTACTGTAAGACATTTTATGTACGATTTTTCTCTGACACGAAGACAATGTAAAGATATTTCTAGCTAGTCGTATATTTTCTCGAATGGAAACATCAATGAATGTCATACACCGACTTTCGTTGGCTGTTTGCAAAATAAAATGTATATTTTGACATATAACTATATTCATCTTTGAGTTGTGGATTTTGAATATGATACGAGAGTCAAGCAATTGATATTTTTTCTGGTTGACAGTTCCATTGACCTAGAGTTTAGTATTTTTTTTCCAAGTCAATATTGCTCGTATTCTTGAATGTGAAAGTTTGTAGTGATAGTAGATCTTGGGAAAAATGTCCACGATGATTGTTAAATCTCAAATTTCTGATAAACAATTGTCACTTTGGCGCACTAAACAAATATTTTCGGATTATTTTTTCAACTGCACGCATTGCTCACCAACATAGGATCTCGTATAGAGTGCGAAAATCGAAAATCGAATTTTGGATATGCTGTGCAGTCTAGAGTGATGTTACTTAATAGAACCTGTGCTTACCGACAATAAATCACCTCGATCCTAAGCATTCTGAAACCTCGCCCTCATATCCCTTGAAAACTCACCCTTAAGAGCCCTGGATCTTCACTCCTGAGCTCAACCAAACTTTACCCTTAAAAGTTCCGAAACCTCATCCTTAAGAACCCAGTATCCTCACCCTTAGGAGCCCTGGATCTTCACTCAACAAAACGTCACCCTTAAAGTTCCGGAATCTCATCCTTAATCATCCATTATCTTCACCCTTAAGGCCCTAAAACTCCGTCCTCGAGAACACCAAATTCTTACCCTTGGGAATATCACCCCAGGGTACCGTAACCTCCCCCTTGAGCGCCCCAAGACCTCAGAACCCTCACCCTTGAGCAGCTTCCTCCCCCTCGAAGGTACCGATGCGGGCGTGACCCCAACAGGCAGTGGGGCACGAGGAAGCCCGACGGGACCTGGACGGGCATCGTGGGGAGCTTGATGGCGAGGGAAGCTGACGTGCTCATGGGGTCGCTGGACCTCACGTACCCAAGGTCCAAGATCCTCGATTTCACCTTCGCGTTGGAGGAGAGCAGGTATCGTCTTCTTTTCTTCTTCTGGTCTTTCTTTATCTATTTCTTCAGTCCTCGCTTTCTTTTATATGTACTTGTAGCAGCGGTAATAAGCAGGGTGTATCGTATGTGTTTGCTATAGGCAGCGAAGGTGGAGGGTGAATGGTTGTAGCGAGAACAGACAAACATTCGATAAATTCTACTCTCAAAATAAGTTTTTTTATTATTTATTTATTCATTTTAAGATAGCAATATTTGGCATTATCGCAGTTCCTTCCTTGAAACGGCACCTACGACCCAGTTTCAGTAAGGGCACGACAGGAAACAGGCAGTCACCCAAACATTCGTTAAGTGGGAATAAGCAAAACACCGAAGTAGGTTTCTGAGGAACATCTACTAGTTACTGGAGTTTATCAATCGCTTCTCATCCTGTATCTATCAATTCTCACAGCCTGAAATTCCTCACAACCAGTACAGCTAAGTACAAGAAGACATCCACATTCCTTTTTAGAGTTTTTTTTCTGTATCTACATTTCCATTACAGAAAAAAAAATATATATATATATACTGAAGCTTCTAAAACGTTTTATAAATGTTTAGTTCGTCTCAGTATTCATATGGACGCACACATAAAACACCAATTCATTAACGTTTAAAGAAATTTAACATACGAGATGCACAACTTCAACCAGCTGACACCTGTACAGCTACAAATCAAAGGTCACTGCTGGATGTATGATTCAAAGGACTGGATGCGCAGTTCACTCTTTACTCTGTTTGTTTGTTTATCTTTATTTACTCTCCACCTCTGTCTGTCTTTCCCTCCATCCCCTTCTGCCTTCCTCCCTTCCTTCCTTTCTTCCCTTCCTCCCATCCTCCCTTCCTTGCTTGCTTCCTTGATTGCTCCTTCCTTTCTTCCTCCCTCCCTCCCTCGCTCCCACCCTTCCTTCCTTCCTCCCACCCTCCCTCCCTTGCTTCTTCCTTCCTTCCTTCCTCCCTCCCTCCCTCCCCTCCCACCCTTCTTCCATCCCCTCCCACCCTCCTTCCTTCCCTCCCTCCCCTCCCTTCCCTTTACACAAACACACACAACCCATCCCCCACCCCTCCTCCTCCCGTAGGTTCCGCCTCCTCCTGAAGCGCCCGAACGCCATGGGCAACCCCTGGACGGGCTTCACCAAGGAGTTCAGTCCCGGTTCATGGGCCTTCATCGTCATAGGCCTGGCGGTGGGTTCTGTGGCTCTCGCGGCGGTGGTTCGCTTCAGTCCTCGGGAATGCAACAAACTTCAGATCGGGGAAACCGCGCTTTGCGTCCTCGGCCTTTTGTGTGGGCAGGGTATGGTTCTGTGTGTGTGTTTGTTTGTGTTTGTGTTTGTTTGTGTGTGTTTGTTTCTGTGTGTGTGTTTGTTTGTGTGTGTGTGTGTGTTTGTGTGTGTGTTTGTTTGTGTGTGTGTGTTTTTGTGTGTTTGGGCGTGTGGTTGTGTGTTTGTTTGTGTGTGTGTGTTTTTGTGTGTTTGGGCGTGTGGTTGTGTGTTTGTCTGTGTGTGTATGTTTATGTGTGTTTGGGCGTGTGGTTGTGTGTTTGTTTGTGTGTGTATGTTTATGTGTGTTTGGGCGTGTGGTTGTGTGTTTGTCTGTGTGTGTATGTTTATGTGTGTTTGGGCGTGTGGTTGTGTGTTTGTTTGTGTGTGTGTGTTTTTGTGTGTTTGGGCGTGTGGTTGTGTGTTTGTCTGTGTGTGTATGTTTATGTGTATTTGGGCGTGTGGTTGTGTGTTTGTTTGTGTGTGTTTTTTTGTGTGTTTGGGCGTGTGGTTGTGTGTTTGTGTGTTTGTTTGTGTGTGTGTGTGTGCGCGCGCGTGTGTGTACATGAATGATGGAGCCAACAGTTAAATGTTTGTATATTTATGTGTTTGTTTTCGGAACATAGTAACTATCTGATCAATTTCTACTATTTCATGTACAGTATTTTCATCTAACACTTTTTTTTCACCATTAACCATAAACGTAAAATCCTTCAAAATTAGTATGCCATTGATCACACACTGAAACCACAACACCTCTTCTTCCTCAGGCCCAACCATCACCCTCGAAGCCATCTCCTCTCGCATCGTGCACATCATGATTGCAACGATGACGCAACTCATCTTCTTCCACTACACCTCGGCTCTTATCTCCGCCTTGGCCACGTCAGCCTCGCCCCCTAAGATCAACTCCTTGCAGGACATCCTTGCTTCATCCTCCCACACGCTCGGCCTCATCAAGGGAACCTCCACGATGGATGAGTTCAGTGTAAGGGCCCGGAGGTGGTGGGTGGGGTGTCCGCCTCGGCTGATTTGGGTTCGGTTTTGTGGGTTTGTTGTGCGTGTGTTTCTGGTTATGTTCTCTGTGTGTGTGTGTGTGTGTGTGTGTGTGTGTGTGTGTGTGTGTGTGTGTGTGTGTGTGTGTGTGTGTGTGTGTGTGTGTGTGTGTATGTGTGTGTGTGTGTGGGCGCGTTTATACGTATGTTTGTCCACTCTCTCTTTCTATTTCCCTCTTTCTTTCTTTCTTTCTCTCTCTTTCCCTCCTTCTTTCTTACGCTCTCTCTCTCTTTCCCTCTTTCTTTTTTACTCTCTCTCTCTTTCCCTCTTTCTTTCTTACTTTCTCTCTCTCTCTCTCCCTCTCTTTCTCTCCTCTCCCCTCTTTTCCTTTCCTTTCCCCTCTCACTCCTCTCTCTCTTTCCCCCACCCTCTCTTCTAACTTCCATTCTTTCATTCCTCCCTACTTTACCCACCTTCTCTCTCTTTTCCCCTTGTTCCTTCCTTCCTCCCTGGAGAATCATTATCACTACATTTATACGTCGATAATAAATAAACCAGGCATTTACAAAAGGAAAATGCATTGATAAAAATCTAACCAAAAATTAAGATTTAGAGTCTAGCGTTTTAAAATTTATCTATCTGTCTGTCTATCTACCTATCTCTTTCTCTGTCTGTCTAGAAGTCTGACTGTGAAGCTGTCTATCAATCTATATCTATCTATCAATCTATTTACCAATCAATCAATCTATCTCTTTCTCTGTCAGTCTAGAAGTCTGACTGTGGAGTTGTTTATCTATCTATCTGTCAGTCTATTTATTAATCAGTCTATCTAACTTGTTATCTATTCTATCAACCCTATTCTTCCTACTCGACAACCTCCCTCCCTCCCTCCTTCTCTCCTGTTACCTGCCTACCTACCTACTAGCTTCCTCCCTATCTACCTACCTATCAATCAGTCAGTCAACCTATCTATCTATCTATCTAACAATCTATCTCCATTACTAGAGCACAAGTAACCCCCTCTACAAGGACACGTGGGACAAGGTGGTCTCCGTAAACCCAGGTAGCGTCGTGAGCTCCATGGAAGAAGGTGTTCAGAAGGCTATGGACGACTACGACTTCGTCTTCTTCATAGACGAACATGTTTATAACAGCGTGTAAGTCAGATAACTAAGTGAATATTTTATTTATTTGTTTATGGTATATCTAGAAGTTTTTTTTTCGAACTTTAGCCTTCCAAGTAACATTTGACAATTGTTAATGTTATCCATATACCTCATGTCTTTAGTCATAGTTTGAAAAGACATTTATGTGTATCGTTATATCCTCGGTTATACCACGTAAAAGTATTTTGATATAATACATGATATCATCTTCATTGAGAAGTATCTTGACCAAGGCGTAAATAATGCAATCAAAATGAGTACTCGAAGGAAAACTGAAATACTGCCACACGCACAAATAAAAACGAACAGTAGACTGAACAGAAGACACCACAGAATACACAAAATTACTGTATAGTATCCATAGAATACTTTGCGTCACGTAGGTACTCCGAAAGTTTTCTTTTTACCTTTTTATACATAGAGGGTACTGGCTATACACCCTAACTTATTCACGAGTACAGCAGATGACTGAAAAGCCCCATGGTAAAATTGATCAGCTAATACATATCATACCTCTTCTCATATAACACTCTAATCAACATTTGTACCTTACTATAATAGGTTCTACTAACAGTGCTACCGTTCCTGATGTTACATAACTTACCAATGCATAAAATATCAGTGCACAAAGCTAAGTGGAAGCAATATTTTGTCGTTTTTCTAAGTATTGCCGCACACCATAAGACGCTTATGGGTTCCGTACTCGCTGAATAATCTTCTGTTCTCTTCCATTCCATTTTATTCTCTCGGCCTTTTTTAACATCCGTTGTTGGACATAGGCCTTCCCCAGACTTTTCCACGTCGTTGTTAATGTTGTTTGTGACGTGTATTATGATGGGGAGAGGGTGGGCCATACCCTACCATGCTGATGGGAAGAGGGTGGGCCACACCCTACCATGCTGATGGGGAGAGGGTGGGCCATACCCTACCATGCTGATGGGGAGAGGGTGGGCCATACCCTACCATGCTGATGGGAAGAGGGTGGGCCATACCCTACCATGCTGATGGGAAGAGGGTGGGCCACACCCTACCATGCTGTTGGGGAGAGGGTGGGCCATACCCTACCATGCTGATGGGGAGAGGGTGGGCCATACCCTACCACGCTGGCCCAGAGCGGGTTGGTAAGGGTTCATATAGTCACCTTTTACGACACGCAATGAAATATTCCTTTCACATCCCCCTATCCACAGGGTGAAAAACTCTTGTACTGGAATCTAAATAGTGGTTATTGTATTTATACTAGATTTTATTATTTTAATAAACTAGGATGTATAGATTCTACGCTGGTATACTAGAATCTATTATAGAATTAGTTTTTGTGCAATAGATTTTACGACAGAATCTGTTTTAATATGCTAGAATCGAAGATAAAATCTGGTTTAGTCAATCAGACTATGCTACTTCATTGTAATTAATTGAAAAAGAAAGTTCTCGCAACTGCTTCCTTATCACGATGTTAATTTAGGATGATAGTTGAATGTCCTTAATTGGGCTTCGATTAATTCGATTACTTTCTATTTATGTATTTTCCTTTTTCAATTTCATAGAAAGACATTAAAATTCACGATATATAAATAAGTAAATGAAATTTGATAAACCGCATATAATAATATCCACGCATATTCTAAGAATTTTTCTGAGCAACGGAGCGTAAAATTTTAAAACGTTTTAATAATAAAAAAAAAAAAAAAAAAAAAATCGATAGAGGCACTACACGTTTATGAAATATCTGAAGTGTTTCTATGATTAATTTATATTGCATTTTCAAAGCTGTCACTTTTCAAAATCATTTGTTAACATCAAAGCCTTTATGCTCGTGTTTAATGATAATTCAATAAGGTGAGTGAGGGGGGGGGGGGGAAGGGGGAGTTAGAGTGAGGGTGAGAGTGAGGGGGGTAGAGTTAGGGTGAGGAGGGAGGAAGAGTTAGAGTGAGGGTGAGAGTGAGGGGGGGGAGTTAGAGTGAGGGTGAGAGTGAGGGGGGGGGAGTTAGAGGGAGGGTGAAGGGGGGTAGAGTTAGAGTGAGGGGGAGGGAGAGTTAGAGTGAGGGTGAGAGTGAGGGGGGAGAGTTAGAGTGAGAGTGAGGGGGGGGTAGAGTTAGAGTGAGGGGGAGGGAGAGTTAAAGTGAGGGTGAGAGTGAGGGGGGGGGCGGAGAGTTAGAGTGAGGGTGAGGGGGGGAGAGTTAGAGTGAGGGTGAGAGTGAGAGGGGGGTGAGAGTTAGAGTGAGGGTGAGGGTCAGAGTGGGGGTGAAATATAGCTAGATAGCTAAATAGAGAGAATGGAGGTGAGGGAGAGAGGGAGTGAAAGAG
>NC_091580.1:6023285-6033285 GCF_042767895.1 Penaeus vannamei | reverse complement strand
ACTAATGATGGAGACGATTGCAAAACGAATCATAACCTGGGTCTTTCTTCTCACCTTTCTTTTCCCCGTGGCAGATCTATAGCTGAAGTTATACATAGATATAGATCTAAAGAAATGTATAACGAATTGGACTAATAGTAGCTGCCACGCCCTTAGGATGCTGAAGATGGAGGAGTCTGGCCTGATCGACTCCATACGGCGGCGCTGGCGGAAACGGCTGCCCCAGTGCTCGCTGCCGACCAACACCGCCATGTCCTTCGAGCAGGTGAGCACCGCCTTCCTCGCTCTCCTGCTGGGGACCTCCGCGGCCGTCGTCATCCTGCTGGGGGAGCGCCTGGCCTCCTCCAAGCGAGTCGCGGAGCTGCGAGCGAGGGCCGTTTCGCCCAACTCGAAACTCGGCTCGAACTGGAGCTGAACGAACCTGCCCGGGCGCGCTGGGTGAGGCCGTTGAACAAGCTGGGTGGAGAACTCTGTCATAACATTCTGATTGCCGATTTGCAGATGGTACAATGATGATAACAGTGATGATGATAATGATAGTAGTGATAATGACGATAATGATGGTATTAACAGTAATGATAATGATGGTATTAGCAGTAATGATAATGATGATATGAACAGTAATGATAATGATATTAACAGTGATGATAATGATGATATCAACCGTAATGATGATGATGTTTTATCATCATTACCATTACTGCTGATATTATGGTAGCAATACTGATGATGCTATAGGGGAAACTGAGTAGAGATGTAGGAAAATAGATTGAGAATGTACGTACAAAAACATTTTCTACCTCCTTCTCTCTCTCTCTCTCTCTCTCTCTCTCTCTCTCTCTCTCTCTCTCTCTCTCTCTCTCTCTCTCTCTCTCTCTCTCTCTCTCTCTCTCTCACATACGTTTATAAACACATACTCACACACGTATAAAATTACAAACATATAATTTTGTAGATATGAATTATATTAGAATAAAAAAAAATGTCGACAGAATATTCCTAGTTTTAATATACCATAAAAAGAAACTATTATCACGTATTTTGCAACACCAAGACATGCATGCAACACCAAATAATACCCTCAGATTTAAAAAAAAAATCCTCTCTTCAATACACCATCATACACCATCTCCACATAATTAAAAAATACACAAATTATTATAAGGAAAGTAAGATTTTTATTTAAAAGATATAAAAAAAGCCGGATGGTAATCAAATGATATAAAAGCTCGAAAGGAAGTTGTTGGTCTTCTTATCAGAATCGTGTTGTTATCTCAGCTGGATGTTTTGTTTAACTCTTTCCGTTTGTAATGATAATGATAACAATGATGATGATAATGATCATAATAACAAAATAATAATGATGATGATTATAATGACAATAATAATGATGATTATAATAACAAAATAATAATGATGATGATAATGATCATAATAACAAAATAATAATGATAATGATTATAATAACAAAATAATGATGGTGATGATTATAATAACAAAATAATGGTGATGATAATGATTATAATAACAAAATAATAATAATGATAATCATAATAACAAAATAATAATGATGATAATTATTATAAAAAATAATAATGATGGTAGTAATTATGATAGCAAAATAATAATGATGATAATTATAATAAAAAATAATAATGATGGTAGTAATTATGATAGCAAAATAATAATGATGATAATTATAATAACAAAATAGTAATGATAGTAATTATGATAACCAAATGATAAAGATGATAATTATAATAACAAAATAATAATGATGATGATAATTATAATAACAAAATGATAATGATGATAATATTGATGATAATAATGCTGCTGCTGCTGATAATAATAACAATAGTAATAATGATAGTGGTAGTGATGATAGTAATGATATTGACTATAACAAAACTTATAATAATAATGATGATGATAGTGAAAATGATGATCATGATGATAATTAGAAGGATGATAACAATTATAATAATAATGATTGTAGTGATAATGATGATAGTGATAATTATAACAGTACTGATAATGATGATATTGGTAGCAATAATACGGATGATAATGATAAAAATGATAAAGTTAATACTGATAATGAGGATTATGATAATGATAATGGTAATATTAGTAATAATAATGATGACGATAATAATAGTAGTAATAAAAATGGTGATGATGATAATAATAATGATAATAATAATGATAGCGTGTCGCATTTGAATTTTGAAAAAACGGTAATTTTGTTAAATCGGCCTCACAACGATAATATAATTAATGCAAATGATAATGATGTTAATAGTAACAATAATGATGATAATAAAAGAATATAATGATTATTATGATAATAATAATGATAGTAATAATGGTAGCAGTAATAATAGTTGTAGTACTAGTAATAATGATGATAATGATAATGATAATAATAATCATTATGATAATGATGACAATAATAATAATAAAAATAACGATGATGATGATAATGATGACGATGATAATAATTATTAATACCAATACTATTACTAATGATAATAATAGTAGTAATAATAATGATGATGATAATAATAATGATAATGATAATCATTATGATAATGATAACAATAATAATAACAATAAAAATAACGATGATGATGATAATAATGATAATGAAAATAATGATAATGATTATGGAAAAGATGATGAGGTTGAGGATGATAATGTCAATGATGATGATAATAATGATGATGATAATCATTATAAAATCATAAGGATAAGAATAATAATGATAATGATAATGATAACAATGATGCTAATGGTTATAATAATTATGTAATAATGATAACGATGATAATAGTAAAAACAATGTAATGCAAATATCAATAATAATAATAATAATAGTAAAAATAATGTAATACCAGTATCAGTAATGATAATAATAGGACTACTTATATTACTACTAAAATTAATGGCAAAAGTAATGATTATCTTTTTTATCACTATCATTATCATCCTCATTATGATAATCATCATCATCATAATTATCATCCTCATCATTATCATTATCACTATCATTATCATTATCACTATCACCATCATTATCATTATCATCATCATCATCAATACTATCAGCAAAACAATAATGATGATAATAATAATAATGATAATAATAATAATAATAATAATAATAATAATAATGATGACACTATTGATATGACAATGGTATCAATGATAACAACAATGATAATGAACAATTCACTACAGGTTGTGGAGGCCGGCTGTCTGTTCAATGAGTTTCTGTTCTGTTCTGTTTCTGTTCAATGAATATCTCCCGTGTGTACGAAGAATGACTTGGGGTTTAGTATCCAGTTGTGGACATACACGTGTACGTTCATGACAACCTTCTGTACGTTTTAATTAATTTTAATTAATTTTACTGGAGGTTGCAGATGTGTATAGTATCCCCAAATAATATATTTTTTTTATTCTACAGAGAGAGAGAGAGAGAGAGAGAGAGTATAATAGAGCGATGGAGAGAGAGAGAGAGAATAAAAGAGAGATGGAGAGAAAGAGAGAGAGAGAGAGAGAGAGAGAGAGAGAGAGAGAGAGAGAGAGAGAGAGAGAGAGAGAGAGCGAGATAATAAAAGAGAGATGGAGAGAGAGAGAGAGAATAAAAGAGAGATGGAGAGATATAGAGAGAATAAAGGAGAGATGGAGAGAGAGAAAGAAGAATAGATGAATAAAGAGAAAGAGGGAGGAGTAGAGATAGAGAGAGAAAGGGGGGGGGGGAGGTATACCAAATAAGGGCAATAATAATAAATATGCGTTTGTGAAAGTGATTTTTCTGTCTTTGAAAATGTCTTATTTTGTATACGAGTTTATTTTTTTTGTGATTTCTTATGTGTGTTTGTTGGTATATCCCCGTGTGTGAATTAAAAGTACTTATGGAAACATGGAAAAATAGTATCGATATTAGTAACATTGTATGCACAAATGGAGCAACATTTAGTCAAAACAGTTAAAAATAAAATCCGGAATAAGATGTTTCTAAAAAACAAACAAACAAAAAAACAAAAACAAAACATATATAATAGTTTATCAATTCAAGTCTCAGCACTTTACATACACATTTAAAAGAAATGACAACATATATATCTATACATTTTATTCAGCAGATATCAAGAGTATTTGCATAAAAAGAGATCAAGTTTGTACAAATAAAATCAGAAAATAAAAAATACATCTGTTTTACCATTCTCATCGTCAAGAAAAAAATAATCTAATCATACTGAGCATCCGTCACATATTAACACTATAGATACCATACTTACAGTGGACGCTGATAAGATAAGAAAATAAGTTATATGAACACTCCTTGTATGTGTTCCATTAAAGTGTTCGAATTTATCTGAGAGACGAAAAGGCGGGAAATAATTCAAGAAATTCTTAGAAGAAGAAGAAGTGGAAGAAGGAGAAGAAGAAAGAGGTGGAGGATAAGGAAGAAGAGGATGGTGGATCAGAATACTACTAATAATAAGAAGGAGAAGGAGAAAGAAAAAGAGAAGAAGGAGAAGGAGAAGGAAAGGAGAACGAAGAAGAAAAAAGAAGGAGAAGAAGAATGAAGGGAAGGAGAAGGAGAAAGAAAAGGAGAAGGAGATAGGAAAGGAGAAAGAAAACGAGAAGGAGAAGGAGAAGAAGAAAGAAGGGAAGGAGAAGGAGAAGGAAAGGGAGAAGGAAAAAGAAAAGGAGAACGAGAAGGAAGAGAAAGAAGGGAAGAAGAGAGAGAAAGAAAAAGAGAAGGAGAAGGAGAAGAAGAAAGAAGGGAAGGAGAAAGAGAAGGAAAGGGAGAAGGAAAAAGAAAAGGAGAAGGAGAAGGAGAAGAATAAAGAAGAGAAGGAGAAGGAGAAAGAAAAGGAGAAGCAACAACTGAAAAAAGACTGTAAAGATACTGAAAATAGAATTGAAAAGAGAAAAGAAAATTGAAGAAATATGAACACTAATTACAAAACATCTTCACAGCTTAATATAATAAACACTTTCTGCAAATGTAGTATCAATATATACAAACATATGTACAAAAACACATTTTTTCTCGATTCAGAAAATCAAGAGTAAATATCTTACGGAGAAAAATACAAAATTTCCAGTAATTTCTACTCCTATACATATTTTTTTCTACAAGTTATTTCCGTTCCCTTTATAGGACTGATTCGCAATAGAACGTCTTGCGTGTCTACTGCGGGAGAGATATCCTCTTTACCGAGAATTTACAAAAATAGGATTTTGTTTCGAAACGCCAACCACACTGATAATTGACTGGGAAAGGATATTCTACTTAATTAAGAAACGAATATCTTCACTTTCTAATTATACATTCTGTTTTTTTTTTTTCCAGTCCTTCGTATATCCTTCAATCCATAATTATCCCTATCCTTTCCCCCCGTCCACCGTCCGCCCTTCCCTCCCTCCATTACTCCTCCTCCTCCTCCTCCTCGCCCCTCCCCCCTCCTCCTCTCCTCTCCTCGCTCTCCCACCCCCTCCTCTCCTCGCCCCGCCCCCCTCCTCTCCTCGCCTCTCCGCGTCCCTAGACAAGACGCGGCCTTAAATACGTGTATCGGAGAGCATCGGCGTCCCCGCTTTCTCGGCTGCCTTCGGCGTCCCCGGGGGGTCGTTGGGGCTCCTGAAGGACGTCTTGGAGTTCTTGCGGGTGGCGAACTTGACCACGCTGCTGGGGGTGTGGGCGCGGGAGACCCTTCGGCCGCTGTCGCTCGTCGGCTCCTCCTTCCACTTGAAGTTGCGGCGGGAAAGCTGAGGGAGAGAGCAGGGTGAGATTCCTCGGGCGATGCTTTGTTGCATTTTGCCTTGTCATGTGTGTATATATATATATATATATATATATATATATATATATATATATATATGTATATATATATAGACAGATAGGTATGAGTGTGTGTGTATGTATGTGTGTGTGTGTGTGTGTGTGTGTGTGTGTATGTGTGTGTGTGTGTTTGTATGTGTAGGTGTATGTGTGTCTATGTGTTTTTATATGCATATACATGTATATGTATATACATATACATATATATCATATATATAGATGAATTTTCCTTAGATTCTGTATATGTGTAGTCTTGCAAATATAAATTAAAGGAAATACTCTTAGTCTTAGAGAAAGAGAACCATTCAGGTTCATTTGAGTAAGAAATGAAGAAACCTTCATACGTGATATATCTCTAAACGACATTTCTCTTTATCAAAAAAAGAAGAAGGAAAAGAAAAGAAAAAAACAAACAAAGTTATTACGCATGCGACCAATATGAATCACACCTTGGCTGGCTGTGATTAGATAAGATAACACTCACTCTCGACTAAAACCCAAAGCTTCAAAAATTCATGCTTCGGAATTTCGAAGCCTGAGCGGGTGTCACGTGTTCGGGCTTCGATCTCGTGGTCAGGAAATGATTCATTCAGACTCTTAGGGAAATTTTCGTGCTAGAACTGAACCTAGTGGGTCATGCAAAAGGGAAGGGGCGTGCGGAGACATAATATGCATAATGTGGTAATATAATCGTATTATGGTATGCGTGCTATGATGATATAATTGTATTAATATTTTATACCATATGGTATGCATGATATATGTATAAAATGTGCGGAACGTAGAAGAAACATGCATATTTCTCAGTATTTCTGTTTTAAATTATTAGTTATGAGATATAACGTTATATAATATAACATAACGTTCTATAATGCGTATGTCTCAATTCTTGCAAAGGTCATGCGAGTCAATTACATGGGACGGAACTTAAAAAAAAAAAAAACGTCATGCATCCAAGACGTTTTGGGGAGACTTTTGAGGCGCTACACAAGTCATGCACTAAAAAAAAAAAAACATGCGTCCACCCAAGAAAGACCAAAATGTGCATGACACTTCTCGACTCAAGTCCCATAATTACATCATCCTCGTCGGCAGGAGATGGATCACCGAAGGGGCGGCCCGTCCTTATTAAGCCCGAGGTAGAGGCCGGAGGAATAGTCCTTGGGCATGTTGGAAAGGCAGGCGGGGTGGAGGCAGACTGCCCAGGGGTGGATCTCGCTCACGAGGCGGAAGTGGAAGTACTAAGGGGGAGGGACAGGAGGGGGGCGGGTTATCGTAGGGAGGGAATGTCTTAAAAAAAAAAAAAAAAAAAAAAAAAAATGTGAGGTTTGTATGGATTCTATGTCATATCATATTCAGATATACATAGGCTTTGGTATACGTGACATAGATAATGAAAAGAACACACACGCAACAACAACAAACACAAAATACTCACGAAAATAAAGAAGCAAAAAAACAAATAAAAAAACATACAAATACAACATATACCAAAACGTACGCATACGGACACACATACACACGCACGCACAAACACACACGCACACACACAAACACACATACACACACACATACACACACACACACACACACACACACAAACACGAACACACACGCACACGGACACACACACAAGCACACACATACAACCACACACATACAAACACACACACGCAAGCAAACACACACACACAAACATATAAACACACGCACACACACATAAAACACACACACACACATACAAACGCACACACAAACACAAACATAAACACACGCACACACACATAAAACACACACACATACAAACGCACACACACACACACACACACTCACCTCCCTGAAGTCCGGCCACCACCTGGAGATATAATTAACATAGGCGTCTCTGTACTGGCGATTCATAAACACGTAGATGAAGATGTTGATGCAATATTGAGCCCAATACAGAGGGTGCAGAAGGAGCAAAAGTGATGGTGACTGAATCTGCAGGGGAGAAAGGGTGGTTGTGATTATCATAGAAACAGATTGCGCACACACACACACACACAGACACACACACACACACACACACACACACACACACACACACACACACACACACACACACACACACACACATGTACATATATGTGTACACACACACACACAGATATATACATACACATTATTCTCACTGTCAAGAATAATCATATGAGATGTGCCAATTTCTGCGGTTCGTGAAATTATTTTTTTGTTCCTAATGCTATAACAAAATGAATGGAGATCTTTCTAAGAAAAATATAGAGTAACAAAATATCATATAAGTGTTAATAATAAGTGTTATAAGTGTCTGTGGTTAGAGTCAAAGGGTTTAACGAATTTTGAAATATTTAGTAGGCCTATGAATCACTCTTGTGTATGTGATTCGGCTGTGTCTTTCTGTTTGTCTGTACATCTGCATTTTTGTGTCTGTGTCTGTCTCCTTCTCCGTCTCTCTGCCTATCTCCCCCCCTCTCTCTTTCTGTCTTTTTGTCTCTCTGTCTCTGTTTGCCTCCGTCTCTCTCTCTCTCTCTCTCTCTCTCTTTCTTTCTCTCTCTCTCTCTCTCTAAATCTAAACAACCCTCCCTATACCCCCAAAACATAAGAGAGAGAGAGAGAGAGAGAGAGAGAGAGAGAGAGAGAGAGAGAGAGAGAGAGAGAGTGAGAGAGAGAGAGAGAGAGAGAGAGAGAGAGAGAGAGAGAGAGAGAGAGAGAGAGAGAGAGAGAGAGAGAGAGAGAGAGAGAGAGAGAGAGACGGAGACAAACAGAGACAGAGAGACAAAAAGACAGAAACAGACAGAAACGGACAAAGAGACAGAGACAGACAAACATACACAGACAGCCAAATAGAGGGAAAAAAAGACAAAACAAAGCCAAGTATAGCATTACCTTCCAGTACAGATAGTGAACGATGGAGACCGGCATGCAGCAGATGAGGAAAGCCAGGAAAATGACACCTATTGTACGGGCAATGCGGATGTCACGTGATCTGAGTCCTTCTGCGGGGCGGCTGTTTCTGTGAGGGAATTTGGACGTGAATGAAGAGGGTCTGTTGCTGGGGAATAGAGTGTATATCTTATCGAGTATTTTTCTTTCGTCAGAGGAGCAGAAATGAGAAAGAGAACGTTGTATGAGAAATTTTCTTCTGTGAGTGTTCAGATGGAAAAGATGGAGCAAGGGAGAAATTGGGTGTAAAGTAACTTTCTTCTGTGGATATTTGGATTTAAAAGGGAAAGATTAGGTATGGATAACTTTCTTTAGTGGATATTCATATGGAGAAGATGAACAAAGAGAGAAATTAGGTATGGGTAACTTTCATCTGTGAGTATTATTATTTACATTACCATGGAGGAGAAGTAGGTAAAGATAATATTGAATTGTAAGAAAAAAAACAATTATCTGTAATGGGGTGATTAAATGACAAACATCCGCTTACATAATTATAAACAAACACCCATGATGATAATTACCAAATATGGGATTATCAACTACAATACTTCATCATAGTGTTCAATATTACATATTCTCTTTTCCCATGACTTTCAAACAAAAGAATTACATCATAATTATATCAAGCCACGAGAATTAATACTCACAACCAATATTACCAATAAGTCATCACCATATTATTCAATATCTTCTTACTCATTACTTTCAGACATTTAAAAACGTAATGAAAAGACGTTTACCTGACATCACTAGTGACACTGTTGTTTAAGCTGTTACTCCTCCGTGCTTGAACCTTAGCTGAACTTTGCCTTGCCTGGGAAATGAAAGATGCTTTTAAGTGGTAAATCTAAATAATAAATAATAAATAATAATAAGTGGTTGATTGGTGGAGTTACTCGGACAGATGTGTAAACAGGTGTGGCTTCGATCGGTCATTAGGGAAATGGTTGTGTACTGGTGTAAATATTTGTCTGTATATGCGGGGGGAAAGCATAGAGATCGATGCACAGGTGTGTATACAGATGCGTAGAGACAAACACGCACACAGGATCACACAAGCACACACACACACATACACAGTCATATACACAAACACGCGCACACACACACGCACATACACACACACAATCACACACTTACACAAATACTCCACCCCACCCCACACACACACAAATA
>NC_091580.1:6013285-6015785 GCF_042767895.1 Penaeus vannamei | reverse complement strand
AGACCACCCAGCGCGCTTCCAAGACCAAGATATTTCACAAAGGCCTGAGACCACCCAGCGCGCTTCCAAGACCAAGATATTTCACAAAGGCCTTAGACCACCCAGCGCGCTTCCAAGACCAAGATATTTCACAAAGGCCTTAGACCACCCAGCGCGCTTCCAAGACCAAGATATTTCACAAAGGCCTTAGACCACCCAGCGCGCTTCCAAGACCAAGATATTTCACAAAGGCCTGAGACCACCCAGCGCGCTTCCAAGACCAAGATATTTCACAAAGGCCTTAGACCACCCAGCGCTTCCAAGACCAAGATATTTCACAAAGGCCTTAGACCACCCAGCGCTTCCAAGACCAAGATATTTCACAAAGGCCTTAGACCACCCAGCGCGCTTCCAAGACCAAGATATTTCACAAAGGCCTTAGACCACCCAGCGCGCTTCCAAGACCAAGATATTTCACAAAGGCCTTAGACCACCCAGCGCTTCCAAGACCAAGATATTTCACAAAGGCCTTAGACCACCCAGCGCGCTTCCAAGACCAAGATATTTCACAAAGGCCTTAGACCACCCAGCGCGCTTCCAAGACCAAGATATTTCACAAAGGCCTTAGACCACCCAGCGCGCTTCCAAGACCAAGATATTTCACAAAGGCCTTAGACCACCCAGCGCGCTTCCAAGACCAAGATATTTCACAAAGGCCTTAGACCACCCAGCGCTTCCAAGACCAAGATATTTCACAAAGGCCTTAGACCACCCAGCGCGCTTCAAGACCACGATATTTCACAAAGGCCTTAGACCACCCAGCGCGCTTCCAAGACCAAGATATTTCACAAAGGCCTTAGACCACCCAGCGCGCTTCCAAGACCAAGATATTTCACAAAGGCCTTAGACCACCCAGCGCGCTTCCAAGACCAAGATATTTCATAAAGGCCTTAGACCACCCAGCGCTTCCAAGACCAAGATATTTCACAAAGGCCTTAGACCACCCACCAGCGCGCTTCCAAGACCAAGATATTTCACAAAGGCCTTAGACCACCCAGCGCGCTTCAAGACCAAGATATTTCACAAAGGCCTTAGACCACCCAGCGCGCTTCAAGACCAAGATATTTCACAAAGGCCTTAGACCACCCAGCGCGCTTCCAAGACCAAGATATTTCACAAAGGCCTTAGACCACCCAGCGCGCTTCCAAGACCAAGATATTTCACAAAGGCCTTAGACCACCCAGCGCGCTCTCCAAGACCAAGATATTTCACAAAGGCCTTAGACCACCCAGCGCGCTTCCAAGACCAAGATATTTCACAAAGGCCTTAGACCACCCAGCGCGCTTCCAAGACCAAGATATTTCACAAAGGCCTTAGACCACCCAGCGCGCTTCCAAGACCAAGATATTTCACAAAGGCCTTAGACCACCCAGCGCGCTTCCAAGACCAAGATATTTCACAAAGGCCTTAGACCACCCAGCGCGCTTCCAAGACCAAGATATTTCACAAAGGCCTTAGACCACCCAGCGCGCTTCCAAGACCAAGATATTTCACAAAGGCCTTAGACCACCCAGCGCTTCCAAGACCAAGATATTTCACAAAGGCCTTAGACCACCCAGCGCGCTTCCAAGACCAAGATATTTCACAAAGGCCTTAGACCACCCAGCGCTTCCAAGACCAAGATATTTCACAAAGGCCTTAGACCACCCAGCGCGCTTCCAAGACCAAGATATTTCACAAAGGCCTTAGACCACCCACTGCGCTTCCAAGACCAAGATATTTCACAAAGGCCTTAGACCATCCAGCGCGCTTCCAAGACCAAGATATTTCACAAAGGCCTTAGACCACCCAGCCCGCTTCCAAGACCAAGCTATTTCACAAAGGCCTTAGACCACCCAGCAGCTTCCAAGACCAAGATATTTCACAAAGGCCTTAGACCACCCAGCGCGCTTCCAAGACCAAGATATTTCACAAAGGCCTTAGACCACCCAGCGCGCTTCCAAGACCAAGATATTTCACAAAGGCCTTAGACCACCCAGCGCGCTTCCAAGACCAAGATATTTCACAAAGGCCTGAGACCACCCAGCGCTTCCAAGACCAAGATATTTCACAAAGGCCTTAGACCACCCAGCCCGCTTCCAAGACCAAGGTATTTCACAAAGGCCTTAAACCACGCACCGCGCTTCCAAGACCAAGATATTTCACAAAGGCCTCACACCACCCAGCACCGTTCCAAGACCAAGATATTTCACAATGGCCTTAGACCACCCAGCGCGCTTCCAAGACCAAGATATTTCATAAAGGCCTTAGACCACCCAGCGCGCTTCCAAGACCACGATATTTCACAATGGCCTTAGACCACCCAGCGCGCTTCCAAGACCAAGATATTTCACAAAGGCCTTAGACCACCCAGCGCGCTTCCAACACCAAGATATTTCACAAAGGCCTTAGACCACCCAGCGCTTCCAAGACCAAGATATTTCACAAAGGCCTTAGACCACCCAGCGCGCTTCCAAGACCA
>NC_091580.1:5993285-6000785 GCF_042767895.1 Penaeus vannamei | reverse complement strand
GACTTATAAAAAGGGATGATGATAAGACATGAATAACATCAACAACAGCAAACAACTACATTAACAACTACATCTGTAAATTAGCAACGACAGAGACGTAACTACAACATCAGCACACCTACAACAGCGATAACAATTTCATCAACACACCTGTAATAACAACTACAACAAAAAATCACACCTCCAACAATATCAATAACAACTGCACACCTACAACAACAAAAACACAGCTACAACAACAGCACATTTACAATAACACACATACAACAACAGAATACCAACAACAATAGCAACAACAGCATCAACATATCTGAAACAGCAACAAAAAACAAAATCAAAATCAACATAAAAACAAGAACAACAACACACTACTACCAACACCACCACCAACAACAACGACAACAACAACAGCAACAACTCCACCACCTTCAACAACGACACACTTAGTATAGCTACACCATCACCTACAATACCGCCACTAATACCACCACCAACAACAACTACAATAACACTATCACCAACAACAACACACCTACTACACCTACACCACCGCCACCACCAACTACAATAACTCCACCATTAACAACACCACCAGCAATAACTCCAGCACTAACACCACCACCACCACCAATTACAATAACTCCACCATTAAAAATACCACAACCACCACCACCAACAACACACTCATTACACCTACACCCCCACTTACAACAACAATAACTCCAACACTAACACCACCACCAACAATAACTCCACCACAACCACCAACAATAACTCCACCACTAACACCACTGCCACCATTAACAACTACAATAACTCCACCACAACCACCACCAACAACAATAACTCCACCACAACCACTAACAACAATAACTCCACCACAACCACCACCACCAACAATAACTCCACCACAACCACCACCACCAACAATAACTCCACCACAACCACCACCACAACCAACAATAACTCCACCACAACCACCACCAACAACAATAACTCCACCACAACCACCACCACCAACAATAACTCCACCACAACCACCACCACCAACAATAACTCCACCACAACCACCATCACAACCAACAATAACTCCACCACAACCACCACCAACAACAATAACTCCACCACCACATCCAACAATAACTCCACCACAATCACCAACAATAACTCCACAACCACAACAAACAATAACTCCTCCACAACCAACAACACACCTACCACACCCCCACTACCAGCAACAACATTCCCGTCCCCCCTCCCCCCAGAGCTCCTACGCGGCCAAAAAGACAGTCAAGGCATGACACGTGAATCCTGCGCGTGTCATATCCTGGCCCCTCACTTTGGCTTCCTGTTGACTTGTCCTTTTTTATCTCATTTACATCTTTCTTTTACAAAAAAATACGTTATCTCTCTCCTCCTTTATGTGTCTTTGGCTGTTCTTCGCTGTCTGATTGGTGTTGTAGTTTTAAGATTTCGTTAAAAAGTGGTTAAAAAAAAATATTGTTTTTATTATGTCGGTGAGTAAGTAGTGTTTTTTTTGTGTCATGGCGAATATCGTTATGTTTATTGTGGTAAAAATTTGTAGTGTAATTAGTATCATTATCACATTATCATTAAGATGTAGTAATGACAATAATGATAATGATAATGATGGCGATAATATTGTTGTATTTATTATTGTTATTAGTATCATTATCATTGTTACTCTCATTATTATTGTTGTTATTATCATTATCATTATCGTTACCCTTATTATCATCATCATCATTACCATCATTATTATTACATTTATAATCAAATTTATAATTATACTTCTATAATCAAATTCATAACCAAGTTTAAATTCATACATTTATAATCATCCATTTACAATCACAATCATCATTCTAATCATCCTTACACCATATTCTGCAATGTCATCACACAATATTCTTACGTGATAAAGATTCGGAGAAAAAAAAAGATTATCTTACGTAATAGGAAAGACGCGGATGACAAATTTAATTATCAAATCATTATTATCATCATAAGATTATTACTGCATTATTCAGTGATGGTAACCATTATCATTATTGTTGTTGTTGTTGTTGTTATTATTATTATTATTGTTATTATTATTATTATTATTATTATTATTATTATTATTATTATTATTATCATTATTATTATTATTATTATTATTATTATTATTATTATTATTATTATTATTATTATTATTATTATTATTATTATTATTATTATTATTATTATTATCTTCTTCTTCTTATTATTATTATTATTTTATTTTTAATTCATTATTATTATTATTATTATTATTATTTTATTATTACTACTATTATTAGATTATTATCTAATTATTCAATGATGGTAGCATGGTGTTGCGGTTCATACAAAAAAGGTGATGAATAGATAGATACTTAGATAAATAAGTAAATAAATGGGTAAACTGAAGGATAGATAGATAAGTTAATACACATGTGAATACATGGATAAATAGATAAGTAAATGAATAATTAGATAAACTGATAAATAGATAAGTAAATGAATAATTAGATAAACTGATAAATAGATAAGTAAATGAATAATTAGATAAACTGATAAATAGATAAGTAAATGAATAATTAGATAAACTGATAAATACATAAGTAAATGAATAATTAAATAAATTGATAAATATGTAAGTAAATTAATAATTAGATAAAATGATAAATATATAAGTAAATATATAAGTAGATAATTGAGCAGATAAATTGATAAATATATATTTAAATGAATAATGGAATGAATTGATAAATAGATAATTAAATAAGTAAACGAATGTATCAATAGATATATAAAAACACATATGAATATATAAACAAATGAAAGAATAAACAAAGAAACGAATAAACAGAGAGACAGATAGAGAAATAATATATAAAAAAGAGAAAAGCAAAAAGGCGACCTACATAACCCTGAAGTATGCTGTAATAACACACTGAAGTTATAGAGACATCCAGTGCTCAGATTTACGGAGACTTTCAGGAGCCATAATTAGGTCATTCTTGTTAGAAGTATATTTGTTATTATTGGCTTTGCATTGGCTTGTTATATCAAACATTAAGGTCATTGTGACATAAATATACTTGTTAGAAGTATATTTGTTATTATTGTCTTTGCATTGGTTTGTTATATCTTGAACATGAAAGTCATTATGACTTATAGATATACTTGTTTAAAGTATATTTGTCCTTACTGGCTTGTTAGAAGTATATTTGTTATTATTGTCCTCGTATTGGCTTGTTATATCTTGAGCATTAAGGTCATTATGATATGAATATACTTGTTTGAAGTATATTTGTTATTGCTGTCTTGGTATTGACGTTATATCGAAAATTAAGGACATTGTGACATAAATATACTTGTTTAAAGTATATTTGTCCTTACTGGCTTGTTAGAAATTTATTTGTTATTACTGCCTTCGCATTGACTTGCTATATCTTGAGCATTAAGGTCATTATGATATGGATATACTTGTCTGAAGTATATTTGTTATTACTGTCTTCGCTTTGACTTGTTATATCTTGAACATTAACATTATTATGACTTATAAATATACTTGTTTCAGGTATATTTGCCATTCCTGTCTTCTCAATGACTTTTTTTTATATATTGAACACAAAGGTCATAATGACATATGTCTTATGTCTGATGTCTTCTCTTAAACGATGATGACATCATCATTAGCACCATGTGTTCATATGTTCCATTTGCATAACTACCTTATCATATTAGTAATTGCAATAACAATGTTACTGTCAGCCTTATCCGAATCATTATTCATGATGTTCTTATTATCACTTTTTTTGCGACTTCTTTCCATATCAACGCTAGATTTTATTAATTATTAATAGAATTATTAAACTATCTTTCTTCGCAATATAATTTGGTTTCATTATGTTCTTCTTATCACTTTTTTGCGACTTCTTTCCATATCAACGCTAGATTTTATTAATTATTACTCAATAGAATTATTAAACCATCTTTCTTCGCAATGTAATTTGGTTTCATGATGTTCTTCTTATCACTTTTTTGCGACATTTTTCCATATCAACGCTAGATTTTATTATTTTACTCAATAGAATTATTAAATTATCTTTCTTCGCAATATAATTTGGTTTCATGATGTTCTTCTTATCACTTTTTTGCGACATTTTTCCATATCAACGCTAGATTTTATTATTTTACTCAATAGAATTATTAAACTATCTTTCTTCGCAATATAATTTGGTTTCATGATGTTCTTCTTATCACTTTTTTGCGACTTCTTTCCATATCAACGCTAGATTTTATTAATTATTAATAGAATTATTAAATTATCTTTCTTCGCAATATAATTTGGTTTCATGATGTTCTCCTTATAAATTTTTTGCCAATTCTTTCCATATCAACGCTAGATTTTATTAATTATTCCTCAATAGAATTATTAAATTATCTTTCTTCGCAATATAATTTGGTTTCATGATGTTCTTCTTATCACTTTTTTGCGACTTTTTTTCCATATCAACGCTAGATTTTATTAATTATTAGTCAATAGAATTATTAAATTATCTTTCTTCGCAATATAATTTGGTTTCATTATGTTCTTCTTATCACTCTTTAGCGACTTCTTTCCATATCAACGCTAGATTTTATTAATTATTAATAGAATTATTAAACTATCTTTCTTCGCAATGTAATTTGGTTTCATGATGTTCTTCTTATCTCTTTTTTGCGACATTTTTCCATATCAACGCTAGATTTTATTAATTATTAGTCAATAGAATTATTAAATTATCTTTCTTCGCAATATAATTTGGTTTCATGATCTTCTTCTTATCACTTTTTTGCGACTTCTTTCCACATCAACGCTAGATTTTATTATTACTCAATAGAATTATTAAACTATCTTTCTTCGCAATGTAATCTGGTTTCATGATGTTCTTCTTATCACTTTTTTGCGACATTTTCCCATATCAACGCTAGATTTTATTAATTATTAATAGAATTATTAAATTATCTTTCTTCGCAATGTAATTTGGTTTCATGATGTTCTTCTTATCACTTTTTTGCCACTTCTTTCCATATCAATGCTAGATGTTATTAATTATTAGTCAATAGAATTATTAAATTATCTTTCTTCGCAATATAATTTGGTTTCATGATGATCTTCTTATCACTTTTTTGCGACATTTTTCCATATCAACGCTAGATTTTATTATTACTCAATAGAATTATTAAACCATCTTTCTTCGCAATGTAATTTGGTTTCATGATGTTCTTCTTATCACTTTTTTGCGACTTCTTTCCAATATCAACGCTAGATTTTATTAATTATTACTCAATAGAATTATTAAACCATCTTTCTTCGCAATATAATTTGGTTCGGTTGACAGGCTTGTTTAATAACATGTCACGAGCACAGCAACCTGTCACTCACCGCCAAGTACAGGTGCCTGGCCAATATCATTCTCTCAGTCTAGGGTTGTGTGTGTATGCTTCTGTATATGTGTGTGTAGGTGCGTGTGTGTGTATGTAAGGGTGTGTGTATTTGAGTGCGTGTGTGTGTATGTAAGGGTGTGTGTATTTGAGTGCGTGTGTGTATTTGAGTGTGTGTGTGTGTGTGTGTGTATGTAAGGGTGTGTGTATTTGAGTGCGTGTGTGTGTATGTAAGGGTGTGTATAAGCTTCTGTATGTGTGTGTGTAGGTGCGTGTGTGTGTATTTGAGTGCGCGTGTGTATGTACGGGTGTGTGTATTTGAGTGCGTGTGTGTGTATGTAAGGGTGTGTGTATTTGAGTGCGTGTGTATGTATGTAAGGGTGTGTGTATTTGAGTGCGTGTGTGTGTATGTAAGGTTGTGTGTATTTGAGTGCGTGTGTGTATGTAAGGGTGTGTGTATTTGAGTGCGTGTATGTGTATGTAAGGTTGTGTGTATTTGAGTGCGTGTGTGTATTTGAGTGCGTGTGTGTATTTGAGTGCGTGTGTGTATTTGAGTGCGTGTGTGTATGTAAGGGTGTGTGTATTTGAGTGCGTGTGTGTATGTAAGGGTGTGTGTATTTGAGTGCGTGTGTGTGTATGTAAGGGTGTGTGTATTTGAGTGCGTGTGTGTATGTAAGGGTGTGTGTATTTGAGTGTGTGTGTGTGTATGTAAGGGTGTGTGTATGTAAGGGTGTGTGTATGTAAGGGTGTGTGTATTTGAGTGTGTGTGTGTGTGTGTAGGGTGTGTGTATTTGAGTGGGTGTGTGTGTATGTAAGGGCGTGTGTATTTGAGTGCGTGTGTGTATGTAAGGGTATGTGTATTTGAGTGCGTGTGTGTATGTAAGGGTGTGTGTATTTGAGTGCGTGTGTGTGTATTTGAGTGCGTGTGTGTATGTAAGGGTGTGTGTATTTGAGTGCGTGTGTGTATGTAAGGGTGTGTGTATTTGAGTGCGTGTGTGTATGTAAGGGTGTGTGTATTTGAGTGCGTGTGTATTTGAGTGTGTGTGTGTGTATTTGAGTGCGTGTGTGTATGTAAAGGTGTGTGTATTTGAGTGCGTGTGTGCGTATGTAAGGGTGTGTGTATTTGAGTGCGTGTGTGTGTATGTAAGGGTGTATGTATTTGAGTGCGTGTGTGTATGTAAGGGTGTGTGTATTTGAGTGCATGTGTATATGTAAGGGTGTGTGTATTTGAGTGCGTGTGTGTATGTGAGGGTGTGTGTATTTGAGTGCGTGTGTGTATTTGAGTGCGTGTGTGTGTATTTGAGTGCGTGTGTGTATGTAAGGGTGTGTGTATTTGAGTGCGCGTGTGTGTATGTAAGGGTGTGTGTATTTGAGTGTGTGTGTGTGTGTATGTAAGGATGTGTTTATTTGAGTGCGTGTGTGTATGTAAGGGTGTGTGTATTTGAGTGCGTGTGTGTGTGTAAGGGTGTGTGTATTTGAGTGCGTGTGTGTATGTAAGGGTGTGTGTATTTGAGTGCGTGTGTATTTGAGTGCGTGTGTGTATGTAAGGGTGTGTGTATTTGAGTGCGTGTGTGTATGTAAGGATGTGTTTATTTGAGTGCGTGTGTGTATGTAAGGGTGTGTGTATTTGAGTGCGTGTGTGTGTGTAAGGGTGTGTGTATTTGAGTGCGTGTGTGTGTATTTGAGTGCGTGTGTGTGTATGTAAGGGTGTGTGTATTTGAGTGCGTGTGTGTATGTAAGGGTATGTGTATTTGAGTGCGTGTGTGTATGTAAGGGTGTGTGTATGTAAGGGTGTGTGTATGTAAGGGTGTGTGTATGTAAGGGTGTGTGTATGTAAGGGTGTGTGTATTTGAGTGTGTGTGTGTGTGTATGTAAGGGTGTGTGTATTTGAGTGCGTGTGTGTATGTAAGGGTGTGTGTGAGTGCGTGTGTGTGTATGTCAGTGTGCAAGCCTGTAGGTGGATGTGTATTTAAGTGCGTGTGTCTATTTGCGTAGGTAAGTGTGTGTGTGTTTGTGTATGGAATTGCACATGTGTGTATGCAA
>NC_091580.1:5980785-5983285 GCF_042767895.1 Penaeus vannamei | reverse complement strand
TCACTCCCGGAGACTCCCGCGTGTGTGCTGCGAAGGGGAGGTGAGGAGAGCAAACTTGCGGGCGGTGTTGGCGGCACTAATATTTGGGCGGTTGGGCGGCCTGTCCTTTTTGTAGGTCAGGGGGACTAATGTGCCTTAATGGTAGAATGATGTTGGGTCATGTGTACACATACACGCACTCACGCACGCACACGTACATACTGCAATGTAGTATATTTTGGGAGGAACTTCCATGTTACGTCTTTAACAGATTCATCTATATGCATTGAATCTTTTAGAGAAAGTCTAATAGGTAAACATATTTTGTAATACCTGTGTGGCTTGTTCTGTTAATCTTTCATTCCTTTGATCGTCCTTCGTAAAACTGTCGGTAGAGTCTTAAGCCAAAGAATCTTAAGGAATGAACGGACAGTAAGTCTGTATTTGCGCGAAAGAAACGTGACGCAGAAATACAGTTTAATTTTGCATTCCAAATTGACTTGAGACTGAAGACGAACAGTCGATTTCTATTAGACAGATGGTATGGCCATGTCAATATGACGGCATGAGATCTGCTGTGTACTTTGCACTGAAAATAAAACCGACAGTTACTCTCTTTTTCTGAACTGTCTGACTGGTCGAGACGCTTCCTCTCTCTGACTTTCGACTTAATAAACAGTCTCGTAGAGTGACAAAGACTCGTAATCAGTCACACGTAAAATATGTACATGAAAGAGCCGGATATTTTTGTTTTTCTTCGCCAACCGACGAAATTCTACGAAACGGCAACACTGAGGCTTTGTTCATCATCCTGCAGCTGATAGGGAATGTCCCACGAACGTGAGAGTGCAACGTTGCAAAACACGGAGGGAAATATTTGTTGACAAGGAGTAGCTTTGTTGATTTGTTGACAAGGAGTAGCTTTGTTGATTTGTTGACAAGGAGGAGAAGCTTTGTTGATTTGTTGACAAGGAGTAGCTTTGTTGATTTGTTGACAAGGAGTAGCTTTGTTGATTTGTTGACAAGGAGGAGAAGCTTTGTTGATTTGTTGACAAGGAGGAGAAGCTTCGTTGATTTGTTGACAAAGGGCGCGATGTGATACACTAGACTCAGGATAATCTCTAAAGCAAGAATTTCCTGTTTACTAGAATCTGAATACAATAGCAATTACATGCGGAAGAATTGATATTTTTAGCTAAAACTCTTTCCTAGAACACATATATAGTATCAGTTCGAATAGAAAGATGGACAAAGGAAAAGTTAGCGACTGATATTGCTCACCAGAAACGACAGGACAATGTCTATCTCCCGTTCTTACAAGCACACCGTCTCTTTTATGTAGAAACGACCGAACAATGAAAGGGTTACGCGAACGAGTAACTGTAAAAACGTATTTCTCCTTTTGGGGCGTTTGCCTCTTCGGAACAGCATCCACGGAAACGTTGATAAACAAGGGAATAGCAAAGAAAATATAAAACCGGATATCAACACCGCTAGACTGATAATCACCCAGAGAGATTAAATAGTAATTTTAGTGGAAACTTTGAATTAATGGATATATATCCTAATTCTCTCCATCAACATATATAAAATAACAAAATAACAGCATGTGTTATTTGGATAAGAAACTTGCAATATGGCTTTGTTCTAATAAGCTAAACTTTAATGTTCAATCCCCGTTGTATTCCAACTTTAATGTTTAAACTCCATTGTATCGCATTTCATTATTTTTTATGTAATGCTTATTCTGTCTATTGGACCTCCGAAGAAGCACGGAACGAAATAAAGCATAAAGATTACACAGTATAAACAAGAAAGTTTCGCTTCAATATATATGCATTGGGTAAGAAAATAATCTGGATAAAGAAGATGAAACATTCTCCAAAAAGCGAGTAAACATAATCACACCACATTGAATATCTGCTTTGCTTGTACATGTTAAAACTGCATACCTGAACTAAAACGCTCTCTCAACTACACACTTAGAATATCAATGACGATAAAAAGATAAAGACATAGGAAAAAGATAACGACTGACTTAGCTTAGGTGTGGTTCAACATTTTCATAAGCGTACAAAGAGCAATATCTTTGCTGACCCTCCCCCCCCTTCCCCCCTATAAGCGTACACCTGAAAATGCTGATGCTGATGTCCCGAGAAAATGTTCCTGATAGTCTTGCTCCCCCTTAACGGCCTGAGGGGGGGTTAATTTCCAAAATTAGGGGTCATTTTCCCTTGGGAGAAGTTTCAGGATCATTTCCAATTGGGATGGATACCAGAACCAGGTAAGTCTGAGAAATATTCAATACCAACTATTGAATATACAGGCAACATGAACACTTGATACGATCTGACACTGCTATTTTCATAGAATTTTGAAAGGCGTGCGAGCGGGTTTAACTCCCACTAGCATGCACTTTGTACGCTCGTGAAGATGTTGAACAATCTTTAACCACCACTTACCAGAAACGACAGAAAGAGGTCTATGCCGCTCATTGCATATCGTCACAAACGTTGAAAAT
>NC_091580.1:5963285-5968285 GCF_042767895.1 Penaeus vannamei | reverse complement strand
ATTTATTCCACAGAGCAGTGTCAAATATTCGTGGAGAAATGTGCACGACGTTACTACAACGAATGATACGAAGGATGCCAAGCTTTTACGCATATATGCTCAGTCGTAGTATCGCCAAGTCTGCATCACACTTGTATGCCTTTTGGATATCTTACACAGCGAAGGTGTACCAAGCCTATGAAGATGCCAATGTTGGTCTGTGTGTTCAGAGAGTGAATAAAGAGTCATATTTAATGGTTACAAAGGCCGTGAGAACATAGAATAAAGAACTGCCTTCTGACAGTTTAACCAGCATGGAAGAACTATATGTGAACATTTTTTCATACAGTTTAACAGAATAAACATTGTTAAATTATATTGTTCGTAGCAAAACATTCAGTGGCAATCATTAGACAGAAGTAAATATTGTCTTTATTGCTGGTGTTGTCATATGAAAGGGTTACTGTTAATGTTATCTGCATTTCGTTCACGCCAGTGTTAATATAACCATAGTTTTCTTTGAAGTATGTTGTATGTATCGTTATTAAAAAAATCAAAATGAAACTACCGTGTGACAGTTACTGAAGAAAAGTAACTAGATATTGTTATAGATGAAATTACTCAATACCTTTTGGGGGTCATTTTCCACACTTTAGAACAATAACAATACTTTGAGACCTAACATTACTACTCCATGAGAGGGCGCCAGCTGTCAGGACTACTCCGTGAGGGAGTGCCAGCTTTCAGGACTACTCCGTGAGGGAGTGCCAGAACTGTATAGGTTCCTTGGGCGTCGAGAGGACCTCATTCCAGTGGTTTAGGGCTCGACCTCGTGCGAACATGAAGGACCCGATGGTCACACGACCCACGAGACGACCTGTTGGGAAGTCAAGCTCATTTAGGGAAAGACTCGAAAGGCTTCGTAGATCAGAAATGTGTCATAAATATTTAAAAGGTGACTTGAAGATCTGAATGGCAGCTTAAAGATCTGAATGGTGATAAAGATCTGAATGGTGACTTAAAGATCTAAAAGTTGACTGAATGGTGACTTAAAGATCTGAAAGTTGACTTAAAGATATGAAAGTTGACTTAAAGATCTGAAAGGTGACTTAAAGATCTGAAAGTTGGCTTAAAGATCTGAATGGTGACTTAAAGATATGAAAGTTGACTTAAAGATCTGAAAGGTGACTTAAAGATCTGAAAGTTGGCTTAAAGATCTGAATGGTGACTTAAAGATCTAAAAGTTGACTTAAAGATCTGAATGGTGACTTAAAGATCTAAAAGTTGACTTAAAGATCTGAATGGTGACAAAGATCTAAAAGTTGACTTAAAGATCTGAATGGTGACTTAAAGATCTAAAAGTTGACTTAAAGATCTGAATGGTGACAAAGATCTAAAAGTTGACTTAAAGATCTGAATGGTGACTTAAAGATCTGAAAGTTGGCTTAAAGATCTGAATGGTGACTTAAAGATCTAAAAGTTGACTTAAAGATCTGAATGGTGACTTAAAGATCTGAAAGTTGGCTTAAAGATCTGAATGGTGACTTAAAGATCTAAAAGTTGACTTAAAGATCTGAATGGTGACAAAGATCTGAAAATTGACTAAGATCTGAAAGTTGACAAAGATCTAAAAGTTGACAAATATATGAAACAATGTTTTATGTCTGGAATGTGCCTTGCAAACCTGAGATTTGTCTTCGAGATCTGAAATGTGTCGTAGATCTAAAATGTGTCTTAAGGCCGTGTCACACTAGCACTTTTTCCGTCAATTTTTTGCCAATCTTATTTAACATCAATACAAACATTCTAGAATATAGCTCTTGATCTGACTTTGCTTGGCTGAAAAAAGTTGACGGAAAGGTTTTCAGACGGAAACGATCAGTATCGTCTGACTGGAGAATCGACAATTCGCTCAAAAATGGAGAAAAATTTAGAAAATTCTAAAAAAATTGACGGTAAATGTGCTAGTGTGACTGTACCCTTAGAGGTCGGAAATGTGTCAATGATCTGAAAAGTATCTCACAGATCTACAGCATTGATAACATTATGAGACCATGTATTATCTCTAAAATAAGTAGAGTGAAATTTTGCGAGGTTGAAAGCAAAGTACTTTATTTCATGCATATGTGTAACGTGTTTGAAAGAATATAGAATTTAGCTGAAAGAATATGAAATTGGATTAATATAAGTTATATGTCCATTGGCTGAAGGAGTATGATATGCATGGCGTATCAATAAATAATGTCAAAACTTCATAGCAATTCTTTTTATAAGAAAAACTCATTAGCCAATGACCGTTAACAAACAAATTTCGAACTCAGTGTCAATGATATTGTATATTCAAAAAGATGAATTCATTTTCCGATCAAACTCATAATTTAATGAAATTTGAAACTGCCCTGACCTTTTGAAGTGGACTGACCTTAAGACATGAACTGACTTTTTTACCACTAATTGACCCTTTGACCTGAACCGACCTTAAAACTAACCTTTACCCCCATTAGATAATCCTTTGATATGAACGAACCTTTTGACATGAACATTTTTTTACGCTAATCCTTGGACATGGACTGAGCTTTTGACATGAATAATTTTAAGCTAATCCTTTGACATGAACGAACCTTTTGAGATGAAATTTTTTTTTAAAGCTAATCCTTTGACATGAACGAACCTCTTGACATGAACATTTTTTTTACGCTAATCCCTTGACATGAACTGAACTTCCGGTACCACTTAACCTTTTGAAATGAACTGATTTTGAACACAACCCAACCCTCCGTCATGAACTAACATGACCACAACCTGACACCTCGGACTCGAACTGACCTTTAGAGTTGGAGCTCGACGCCACGTACAGCTGGAGGGTGATGTGGACCCCCTCGAGGGCGGGCGGGGGTCTGAAGTGAAAGGACTCGTTGTACTGGGGCTCGTCGTTCGCCGCCACAACAGCTGTCTTCTTCGTCTTGACCGCCCGACGCTGGTTCATGAGGGACACCTTGACCCAGGACACGACCTCGCCCTCGTTCACCTGCGCGGGGAAGGGAGGGGGTGAGTAGGGGTGTCTGTGTGGCGTGGGGGTGGGCGAGGGAGGGGTTGAGGGAGGGGGTGAGTAGGGGTTGCATGGGGAGGGGGTGAGGGTGGGTGTCTGTGTGGCGTTGGGGATGGCGAGGGGGAAAGAGGTGGGCAAGGAAGTGAGGGAAGGGGTGAGGGAGGGGGCGAGGGGGAAAGGGGTGAGGGAGGGGGCGAGGGGGAAAGGGGTGAGGGAGGGGGCGAGGGGGAAAGGGGTGAGGGAGGGGGTGAGGGTGGGTGTATGTGTAGCATGAGGGAGAACGTATGGGGGAAGGAGTGAGGGAGGGGGCGAGGGTGGGTGTCTGTGTTGCATGGTGGAGGGTGTTGGGGAAAGGGTGTGGGGGAGTGTGTAAGGGAGGGAGTTGAGGAGAGAGTGTGGGGGAGGGTGTACTGGAAGTAGTGCGGGAGGATGTTGGAGAGAGAGAGTGAGAGAGGGAGTAGGGGAGGTAGTGAGAGAAGGAGTAGGTGAGGGTGTTAGGGAGGGAGTGGATGAGGGTATGAGGGAGTGAGAGGGGGAGGTATTGAGAGCTGGAGTAGGGGAGGATGTGAGGGAGTAGGGGACGTTGTGAGGGAGTTGGGGAGAGTGTGAGGGAGTTGGGGAGGGTGTGAGGGAGTTGGAGAGGGTGTGAGGGAGTTGGGGAGGGTGTGAGGGAGGAAGTTGGGGAAGGAGTGGGGGAGAAGTGGCCGAGCGAAAGGGGCGTTTGTGTTGCAAAGGGGAAGGAGTGGGGAAGGAGTTGGAGTGAATGAGGGAGGAACTGAGAGTGTTTACGATAAATGGGAGAGTTTGTGAATTGTTTAAGAGGAGAACATTCGATGTCCATATAACGTAGTCTGCTAATGAAGCTACGATAATATTCACAATTAGCAGTCATAAAAAAATTTATAAATATTTGCATCAAGAAACGGAATGTCGCATCGGAAAAAAAAATAATAATGATAATAAATAAATAAATATAATAATAATAATAATATTAATAATGATGATAATTAAATACAAAAAGAATTTTAGTTTAGCGGAATTACTAATGGATGGATAAATCACCCCATGTATGATAGACCTCCATGTTCCTTCCGGTTTATAAATGAAAGATATAGAGAGATAAATACGAGATAATATAATAAATGCAACAAAAATATAATAGCATATGGTAATCTAGATATAGTGATACGATAAACATTATAAACGATAGACATGAAATAGAAAGAAAAAATAACGTTTGATACTATATATGTTATGGATACAGAATAAAAAAAATATAATAATGTATCTATAAAATAAGATAAATTATATAAATTCGAATAAAAAGCAAATAGAAATTAATGTAAAAAAGTCAAACCTACACCGGGGAAAAAATGCGACTCCAAGTTTTTTTATTTTCTTATTTTTATCCATTATCATCATTGTCATTGTTATCATCATTATCATTATCATTATTATCATCATTATTCTTATGACTATTACTATTATTATAATCATTATCATCATTATCTGTATTATTATAGTAATAATAATAATGATAATAATAATAATAATAATAATAATAATAATAATAATAATAATAATGATAATAATAATAATAATGATAATAATAATAATAATAATAATAATAATAATAATAATAATAATAATAATAATAATAATAATAATAATAATAATAATAATAATAATAATAATAATAATGATAATAATAATAATAATCATTACTAATAATCATTGCAATTATTGTCATTACAATGATTATCCATAGTATCATTGTTGTTATCAATTTCCGATTATTATTATCATTGCCATTATCATTATTATCATCATTATCATCATCATCATCCTTATTATCACTCGTAAAAGGGAAGGTCAACGCCGTACCTTGATTCCCTTGGCCTGGAACACGGTGATGGACAGGCGGTGCAGGTTGTCGTTGAAGGTCAAGGACACGAGGATCTCTCCAAGGTCA
>NC_091580.1:5950785-5955785 GCF_042767895.1 Penaeus vannamei | reverse complement strand
AAAATCAACATTAACTTCTCAAAATCAAAATCAATATTAACTTCTTAAAATCAAAATCAACATTAACTTCTCAAAATCAAAATCAACATTAACTTCTCAAAACCAAAATCAACATTAACTTCTCAAAATCAAAATCAATATTAACTTCTTAAAATCAAAATCAACATTAACTTCTCAAATTCAAAATCAACATTAACTTCTCAAAATCAAAATCAACATTAACTTCTCAAAACCAAAATCAACATTAACTTCTCAAAATCAAAATCAATATTAACTTCTTAAAATCAAAATCAACATTAACTTCTCAAAATCAAAATCAACATTAACTTCTCAAAACCAAAATCAACATTAACTTCTCAAAATCAAAATCAATATTAACTTCTTAAAATCAAAATCAACATTAACTTCTCAAAATCAAAATCAATATTAACTTCTTAAAATCAAAATCAACATTAACTTCTCAAAATCAAAATCAATATTAACTTCTTAAAATCAAAATCAACATTAACTTCTCAAAATCAAAATCAATATTAACTTCTTAAAACCAAAATCAACATTAACTTCTCAAAATCAAAATCAATATTAACTTCTTAAAATCAAAATCAACATTAACTTCTCAAATTCAAAATCAACATTAACTTCTCAAATTCAAAATCAACATTAACTTCTCAAAATCAAAATCAACATTTTCTCAAATTCAAAATCAACATTAACTTCTCAAAATCAAAATCAACATTAACTTCTCAAAACCAAAATCAACATTAACTTCTCAAATTCAAAATCAACATCAACTTCTTAAATTCAAAATCAACATTAACTTCTCAAATTCAAAATCAACATTAACTTCTCAAAATCAAAATCAACATAAACTTCTCAAAATCAAAATCAACATTAACTTCTCAAATTCAAAATCAACATTAACTTCTCAAAATCAAAATCAACATTAACTTCTCAAATTCAAAATCAACATTAACTTCTTAAATTCAAAATCAACATTAACTTCTCAAATTCAAAATCATCTTTAACTTATCAAATTCAAAATCAACATTAACTTCTCAAATTCAAAATCAACATTACCTTCTCAAATTCAAAATCAACATTAACTTCTCAAATTCAAAATAAACATTAACTTCTCAAATTCAAAATCAACATTAACTTCTCAAAATCAAAATCAACATTAACTTCTCAAAACCAAAATCAACATTAACTTCTCAAAATCAAAATCAATATTAACTTCTTAAAATCAAAATCAACATTAACTTCTCAAAATCAAAATCAACATTTTTTAAAATTCAAAATCAACATTAACTTCTCAAATCAAAATCAACATTAACTTCTCAAATTCAAAATTAACATTAACTTCTCAAATTCAAAATCAACATTAACTTCTCAAATTCAAAATCAACATTAACTTCTCAAATTCAAAATCAACATTACCTTCTCAAATTCAAAATCAACATTAACTTCTCAAATTCAAAATCAACATTAACTTCTTAAATTCAAAATCAACATTACCTTCTCAAATTCAAAATCAACATTAACTTCTCAAATTCAAAATCAACATTAACTTCTTATAAAAAACATTAACTTCTCAAAATCAAAATCAACATTAACTTCTCAAATTCAAAATCAACATTAACTTCTCAAATTCAAAATCAACATTTTCTTAACATCAAAATCAACATTTTCTCAAATTCAAAATCAACATCAACTTCTCAAATTCAAAATCAACATTAACTTCTCAAATTCAAAATCAACATTAACTTCTTATAAAAAACATTAACTTCTCAAAATCAAAATCAACATTAACTTCTCAAATTCAAAATCAACATTAACTTCTCAAATTCAAAATCAACATTTTCTTAACATCAAAATCAACATTTTCTCAAATTCAAAATCAACATCAACTTCTCAAATTCAAAATCAACATCAACTTCTCAAATTCAAAATCAACATTAACTTCTCAAATTCAAAATCAACATTAACTTCTCAAATTCAAAATCAACATTAACTTCTTATAAAAAACATTAACTTCTCAAAATCAAAATCAACATTAACTTCTCAAATTCAAAATCAACATTAACTTCTCAAATTCAAAATCAACATTTTCTTAACATCAAAATCAACATTTTCTCAAATTCAAAATCAACATTAACTTCTCAAATTCAAAATCAACATTAACTTCTCAAATTCAAAATCAACATTTTCTCAAATTCAAAATCAACATTAACTTCTTATAAAAAACATTAACTTCTCAAATTCAAAATCAACATTAACTTCTCAAATTCAAAATCAACATTAACTTCTCAAATTCAAAATCAACATTAACTTCTCAAATTCAAAATCAACATTAACTTCTCAAATTCAAAATCAACATTAACTTCTCAAATTCAAAATCAACATTAACTTCTCAAATTCAAAATCAACATTAACTTCTCAAATTAAAATCAACATTAACTTCTCAAAATCAAAATCAACATTAACTTCTCAAAATCAAAATCAACATTAACTTCTCAAATTCAAAATCAACATTAACTTCTCAAATTCAAAATCAACATTTTCTTAACATCAAAATCAAAATTTTCTCAAAATCAAAATCAACATTAACTTCTTCAAATTCAAAATCAACATTAACTTCTCAAATTCAAAATCAACATTAACTTCTCAAAATCAAAATCAACATTAACTTCTTCAAATTCAAAATCAACATTAACTTCTCAAATTCAAAATCAACATTAACTTCTCAAAATCAAAATCAACATTAACTTCTCAAAACCAAAATCATCATTAACTTCTCAAATTCAAAATCAACATTAACTTCTCAAATTCAAAATCAACATTAACTTCTCAAAATCAAAATCAACATTAACTTCTCAAATTCAAAATCAACATTAACTTCTCAAATTCAAAATCAACACTAACTTCTCAAATTCAAAATCAACATTAACTTCTCAAATTCAAAATCAACATTAACTTCTCAAAATCAAAATCAACATTAACTTCTCAAAATCAAAATCAACATTAACTTCTCAAAATCAAAATCAACATTAACTTCTTAAATTCAAAATCAACATTAACTTCTCAAAATCAAAATCAACATTAACTTCTTAAATTCAAAATCAACATTAACTTCTCAAATTCAAAATCAACATTTTTTAACATCAAAATCAACATTAACTTCTTCAAATCAAAATCAACATTTAACTTCTCAAATTCAAAGTGTCAACAGCTAACTTCTCAAATTCAAAATCAACATTAACTTCTTAAATTCAAAATCAACATTAACTTCTTAAATTCAAAATCAACATTAACTTCTTAAATTCAAAATCAACATTAACTTCTCAAATTCAAAATCAACATTTTTTAAACATCAAAATCAACATTTTCTCAAATTCAAAATCAACATTAACTTCTTATAAAAACATTAACTTCTCAAAATCAAAATCAACATTAACTTCTCAAATTCAAAATCAACATTAACTTCTCAAATTCAAAATCATTAACTTCTCAAAATCAAAATCAACATTAACTTCTCAAATTCAAAATCAACATTAACTTCTCAAATTCAAAATCAACATTAATTTCTCAAATTCAAAATCATTAACTTCTCAAAATCAAAATCAACATTAACTTCTCAAATTCAAAATCAACATTAACTTCTTCAAATCAAAATCAACATTAATTTCTCAAATTCAAAATCATTAACTTCTCAAAATCAAAATCAACATTAACTTCTCAAATTCAAAATCAACATTAACTTCTTCAAATCAAAATCAACATTAACTTCTCAAATTCAAAATCAACATTTTCTCAAATTCAAAATCAACATTAACTTCTTCAAAATCAAAATCAACATTTTCTCAAATTCAAAATCAACATTAACTTCTCAAATTCAAAATCAACATTAATTTCTCAAATTCAAAATCATTAACTTCTCAAAATCAAAATCAACATTAACTTCTCAAATTCAAAATCAACATTAACTTCTCAAATTCAAAATCAACATTAATTTCTCAAATTCAAAATCATTAACTTCTCAAAATCAAAATCAACATTAACTTCTCAAAATCAAAATCAACATTTTCTTAAAATCAAAATCAACATTAACTTCTCAAAATCAAAATCAACATTAACTTCTCAAAATTAAAATCAACATTAACCTCTTACAATCAAAATCAACATTTTCTCAAATTCAAAATCAACATAAACTTCTCAAATTCAAAATCATTAACTTCTCAAATTCAAAATCATTAACTTCTCAAATTCAAAATCAACATTAACTTCTCAAAACCAAAATCAACATTAACTTCTCAAAACCAAAATCAACATTAACTTCTCAAATTCAAAATCAACATTAACTTCTCAAATTCAAAATCAACATTAATTTCTCAAATTCAAAATCAACATTAACTTCTCAAATTCAAAATCAACATTAACTTCTCAAATTCAAAATCAACATTAACTTCTCAAATTCAAAATCAGCATTAACTTCTCAAAATCAAAATCAACATTAACTTCTTATAAAAAAACATTAACTTCTCAAATTCAAAATCAACATTAACTTCTTCAAATCAAAATCAAAATTTTCTCAAAATCAAAATCAACATTAACTTCTCAAATTCAAAATCAACATTAACTTCTCAAAATCAAAATCAACATTAACTTCTCAAATTCAAAATCAACATTAGCTTTTTAATATCAAACTCAAAATTTTCTCAAATTCAAAATCAACATTAACTTCTCAAAACCAAAATGAACATTTTCTCAAATTCAAAATCAACATTAGCTTTTTAATATCAAACTCAAAATTTTCTCAAATTCAAAATCAACATTAGCTTTTTAATATCAAAATCAAAATTTTCTCAAATTCAAAATCAACATTAACTTCTCAAATTAAAATCAACATAAACTTCTCAAAACCAAAATCAACTTCAATAAAACCAACACCAGCTTCATGAATTCAAAATGACCTTCCACTTCGTATATGCAACGTCAACAAA
>NC_091580.1:5914582-5917082 GCF_042767895.1 Penaeus vannamei | reverse complement strand
GAAGGGGGAAGAGGGAGGAGAAGAGAGTGGAATTTGAAGAGGAGAGGCCACTGAGAAGGGGAGACGGGGAGAGGGAGAGAAGAATGGAAGAGAAGAAAGGAGAGTCCACTGAGAGAGGGGGAAGGGGGAAGCGCGACTGAGAGAGAAGGGGGCAAGAGGGATGAGAAGAATGACTGAAGAGTGGAAGCCCACTGAGAGGGGAAGGGGAGGAGGAGAAGAATGAAGAGTAGAGGAGAGTCCACTGAGATGGGGAGAGGGAGGGGAGAAAGCGCGACTGAGAGAGAAGGGGGAAGGGGGAGGAGAGGAGTGAAGGGAACGCCACTGAGGGGGACTTCCTTGTTCGATTCCACAGCTGCGCCAAAGGTACTGGTGGGGATGCCTGGCACTGGACGCGAGCTGAGACAGGGGCGAGTTGGTGGCGCTTTGAACACGAGAGGAGGGAGAAAGAGGGGAGAAGGGAGGGAGAAAGAGGGGAGAAGGGAGTGAGAAAGAGGGGAGAAGGGAGGGAGAAGGAGGGGAGAAGGGAGGGAGAAAGAGGGAGAAGGGGAGGGAGAAAAAGAGGGAGAAGGGAGGGAAAAAGAGGGGAAGGGAGGGGAGAAGGGGAGGTAAAGGGGAGGGAAGAAGAGGGGAGGGAGAAAGGGAGGGAAAGGGGGAGGGAGAAAGAGGGGAGAAGGGAGGGAGAAGAAGGAGGGGAAAGGAGGGAGGAGTGAAAGGAGGGAGGAGGGGAAGGTAGAAGGAGGGAAAAAAAGTAGGGAGAGAGAGGGGAGGGAGGGAAGGGAGAAAGAGGGGAAAGGAGGGAGAAGGGAGGGAATGGGAGGGGGGGAGACGGGGAGAAGGATGGGAGGGGGGAGAGAGGAAGGGGGAAAGAGGGTAGGGTAGAGGCAGAGAGGGGGAAGGAAGGGGAAGGGGAAGAGAAGAGCAGAGGGAGGGGAGGGAAAGGAAGGGAGGAGAGGAGACGGGGAGAGGGGAGGGGAGGGGGAGGGAGGGAGAAGGAGGGAAAGGGGAGGGAGAAAGAAGGAAAGGGAGAGAGAAAGAAGGGAAGGGGGGAGCGGGGAGAGGGAGGGGAGGAGAAGGAGAGGCAGAAGGAGGGGAGAGGAAGAGAAGGGAGGGGAGCGGATGGTGGGAAGGGGAGGGGCGCGAAGGCGAAAGGAGAGGGAAGAAGGTTGGGTAAAGAGGGATAGGAAGGGAAGGAAAGGAAGGGAAGGGAGGAAAAGGGGAAAGGGGAAGGAGAAGCGGGAGAGGAAACAGGAGAGGAGTGAGGGGAAGGGGGCGGGTGTATGGAAAGCGAATAAAGAGGGAGGAAGAAGAGAGGAAATGAGAGAATGCGGAGGGAAGAATAAGAGGGAAAGGGGACTGAAAGAAGGCGGGGGGGGGGGGGAGCGCCGGAGAAGATGGGAATAAGAGTAGAGGACAAGGGAGAGCGGGGGAGGGGGAAAAGGGTGAATAAGTGAAGAGAGGGTTTGAAAAAGGGAAGGAAGGAGAATGTGAAACGACGGAACAAAAGAGAGCGAAAATGAATAAAGAAAGGAGATGGAAGAAAAAAGAAGAAGAAAATGACAAAGGAGGAAGAGAATATGAATAGAAGAAGAAGAGAATAGAGGAAGGAGAAAGAACTGGAGGAAAATGGAAGGACGGAACAGAATCCAGGTGTTTGGTTCATAGTTCGAGAGCAGGATATCCGGTGAGTAGGAATAACAGAGGTCAGAGAGCTCTAGTATAAAAAAAAACAACAAAAACAATAACAACGATAACAACAGCGATTGCGGTTCCCAATATGAAGTAAAAATAATATCTAGTTGGTTAATGTTTGAATTTTCGAACAGTATTATTGCTACAGGTCAAAATGATTTATAAATTGCGGTTTGAAAAAGATCTGCCACTAGGTACTTATGTCAAAAGAGTAAAAAAAAGTAAAAAAAATAGATTAACAATTTTTATTTGTACAGTTCATTACACATACGTGCATTTATTTGAGCTTAAGATTTTATAAAAAGTCATGATTAATTAAAGTTCGTAGATGAATTGAGGATAATCATAAAACGACCGACTATTCAGCAAAATCTCTCAAGAAAATATCGGGGGTCGTTAACGTCTTATATATCAGATCCCTTTCCGAACCGCGCTGCAATTAACTCATTCTTAAATTTCCTTATCTGGTAAAACGAACTCTTAGAGAAGGTGTATGAGTGACTATAATCTTCAGATAAATGGAGATTAATTAAGGCGTGCATGGGACATATTTATTTCACTACATTTTCCAAGAAATTCCGTGGGTGTCGTCAGCTTCTTATATATCAGATCCCTCTCTGTACCGCGCTCTTATCAATTCTCTTCCTAAATATCTTTATTTATGACTCGAAACCTTAATGAAGAACGGAGATTGTTTAAAGCCTTAGAAAAAAAATCAAATTAATTAAGAAGTGCTAAAAGATAAAGCCTCGACGTCCAGGAAATTACAAGGACCATGATCACCTCCAAACCACAATGCTAATAATTCAAA
>NC_091580.1:5897082-5907082 GCF_042767895.1 Penaeus vannamei | reverse complement strand
CCGCTATCGCTTAGTTGTGAAACTTAGATTGCATTTACATTTAGATATTTTAGAGCGAGACGAAAAAAGCCTATCCAGCATAGAAAAAAAATCTCTGTGCACTGGAGATTGTGTACCAACAACGAACAATAAAACTTTGCCACTTTTGCCAGCGTTTTTGTTTTTGTTGTTTGTAGGCAAGTGTTGTTTGTGGGTTGTTTGTGGCGTTCACAACCGATAGAGCAATTTCAGCCTGATGTGTATAAGCAAACACAATCTCTAATAAGAGTTATTATAATGGGATACAAGGTTAGTATATTAATTTTTTAAAAGACTTTGAAAACATATCGAAATTGGCTTTCGTAATTGGAGGAGTGAAAATTGGAGAGAAAGTGGAGCCTAAAATAAGCCAAAGAGAATGAAAATGAAAACCGTAAAGAGGGAATTATCATGATTACTTTCTTAGAATCACATGTTCCAGTTAGGTTGTAGTTCTTTTCATTCCTTTTCTTCTTCTTCTTTCTTCATAATTCTCTTACTTTTTCACTCTTCCTCTCATTTTTCCACTGAATCTTCCTTTTCTTTTTCTTCTTCTTCCTCCTCCTCTTCTTTTTCTTTTTCTTCTTCTTCCTCCTCCTCTTCTTTTTCTTCTTCCTCTTCTTTTCTTTCTTTCCTCCCTCTTCCTCTTGCATATATATTGTTCTTCCTCTTCTTTTCTTCCTCCTCTCCCTCTTCCTCTTCCTCTTCTTCTTCTTCTCCTCCCTCTTCCTCTCCTTCTTCTTCCTCCATCTCCCTCTCCCTCTTCTTCCTCTTCCTCTCCTTCTTCTTCCTCCTCTTCCTCTCCTTCCTCTCCCTCTCCCTCTTCCTCTTCTTCTTCTTCCTCCTCTTCCTCCTCTCCCTCTTCCTCTTCTTCTTCCTCTTCTTCTTCTACTGTACCTTTGTCCAATTTTTAATTCGGGCTTATTAATGGACAAATTATCCTGACTCGATTAAATGATAACAATGGAAAGCGACATGTACCAAAAGCATTAGAAAATGGTGGACAAATTGTTCATTATCACATATGCGTGCCATGTATGCAGATATCTGGATCTGTCTATCTATATCAAGTCTATATGTATCTTTATCTGTATCCATATATACGTATCTATATCTGTATCCATATCTATATCTATCTCTGTATGTATCTATATCTGTATCCACATATACGTATCTATTTCTGTATCCACATATATGTATCTATATCTGTATCCACATAAATGTATCTATATCTGTATCCATATATATGTATCTATATCTGTATCCACATATATGTACCTATTTCTTTATCCACATATATGTATCTATATCTGTATCCACATATATGTATCTATATCTGTATCCATATTTATATCTATCTCTGTATGTATCTATATCTGTATCCACATATATGTATCTATATCTGTATCCACATATATGTATCTATATCTGTATCCACATATATGTATCTCTATCTGTATCCACATATTTATATCTATTTATGTATCTACATATATGTATCTATTTCTATATCCACATATATGTATCTATATATGTATCCACATATATGTATCTATATCTGTATCCATATTTATATCTATATCTGTATCCACATATGTATCTATATCTGTATCCACATATATGTATCAATATCTGATCCACATATATGCATCTATATATGTATCTACATATACGTATTTATATTTGTATCCACATATATGTATCTATTTCTATATCCACATATATGTATCTATATCTGTATCCACATATATGTATCTATATCTGTATCCACATATACGTATCTATTTCTGTACCCACATATATGTATCTATATCTGATCCACATATATGTATCTAAATATGTATCCACATATATGTATCTCTATCTGTATCCACATATATGTATCTATATATGTATCCACATATATGTATCTATATATATATCCACATATATGTATCTATATCTGTATCCACATATATGTATCTATATCTGTATCCACATATATGTATCTATATCTGATCCACATATATGTATCTATATATGTATCCACATATATGTATCTATATTTGTATCCACATATATGTAATTATATCTGTATCCACATATATGTATCTATATCTGTATCCACATATATATATATCTATTTCTGTATCCACATATATGTATCTATATCTGTATCCACATATATGTATCTCTATCTGTATCCACATATATGTATCTCTATCTGTATCCGCATCTATGTATCTATATCTGTATCCACATATATGTATCTATATCTGTATCCACATATATGTATCTATATTTGTATCCACATATATGTAATTATATCTGTATCCACATATATGTATCTATATCTGTATCCACATATATGTATCTCTATCTGTATCCATATATATGTATCTATATCTGTATCCACATCTATGTATCTCTATCTGTATCCACATATATGTATTAGTCTCTGTGTCTACATATGTAACTATATCCATATTTGTACCTATACCTATCTATATCTATATCTACATATGGATCTATCTATATCAATATCTATGCCCATATCTGTATCTACTTATATCTATACCTTTGTCTGTATCTACATCTATCTATATCTCTATATTTGTCTATATCTTTATATATTTATGCCAATTAATTTGCAAGGAACCAATCTACCAATGAATAAGTAGATAAAGCAGTCTGTAAATCTATTTATTATCTAATTATAAACATAGAGGTAGATACGATATAAAAAGAAAAGTACTCTATAAAATATGAATTCTACTCATTGCACGTGAAAGAGGTCTGTGCATTGGGACATTGTCTTAATCCATCGTTCACTTATGGAGATGAATTGAGAGAGATTTAGAAAAATGAAAGAAGAAAAAAAGAAGAAAGATGGAAACAAGGGAATTTAAGAAGGGTGAGGAGGAGAAGGGGATACAAGGTTAGGATAAGATGAAGAAGGATATAGAAGGATAAAAAGAGGGAAGAGGAGGAGAAGAAGTAGAAAGAAGAGGAATGATCATGACAAAGAAGAAAACTGGAAACACGTGGGAGAAGAAAGGAGCGGAAAAGGAAGAGAAGAAAGAACAAAGGAAAAAAAAAAGAAAATGGAGGAAGAATAGAACACAAAAAGGAAAAAAAGAGAAAAAAATAAGAGGAAAAGTAGATGCAAAGACAAAATAGTGGAAAGAAGAGGACGCGATGAAGTAAGAAGAAGAAAAAACGAACGAACGAATATAAAAGAAACGAATAATAGACCCCCCCCCCAAAAAAAAAGCAAAAAGCAAAACAATATCAATAAAAAATAAAAAGCAAAATAATATCAATAAAAAAGGACCAAACTATTTCAAAGTCTCATAATCATACCTAATATATTCCATATATGAATAATTAAGTTTCTGTACAATGGTGCTCGATGACCTCCCTACAGCTGGGGACTGGGAACTAGATTGCTTCAGGAGGAGGAGGAGGAAGAGGAGGAAGGGGAAAAGGAGGAGGTGGAGGAGGAGGAGAAGAAAGAGGAGGAAGAGGAGGAGGGGGAGGAGGAGGAGGAAGAGGAGGAAGAGGAGGAGGAGGAGGAGGAGGAGGAGGAGAAAGAGGAGGAGGAGGAGGAGCAGGAGTAGGAGGTTGTGGAAAAGGTGCAGGAGGAGGAGGAGGAGGAGGAGAAGGAGGAGGAGGAGGAAGGGGAATGGAGGTAGGGGAAGGGGAGAAAGAGGAAGAGGAGGAAGAGGGAGAGGGAGGAGGAGAAGGAGGAAGAAGAGGAGTAAGAGTGGGAAACGGTGGTGGAAAAGGTGCAGGAGGATGATGATGACGAGAAGAAAGACAAAACAAAATATATAAAAAAAGACTAAAAAGAACCCCTCCCCTCCCCTTCAATAAAACCGCTTTGAAAAAGGACAGAGAGAATAAAGAAAAATACAAATTCAAAGATAGTTAAGAAAAAAAAAGTTTGATGGAAAAAGAAAAAAGAAAATGTTATCAAGAAAGTAACAACTCAAAACAAATATCTTTAATGGCCTTTTTATGGTTCAGTTAAGTCCTCGGGCCCAAAGGTGTTGTTTTATAAGTAAATACTGCTCATCTAAAGTTTTAGAAAATTTCAAAGAAATATGATGATAGAAAAAAAACTCTGACATTATAATCTTTACAACCGCCATTACTAAGTATATATATGTATATATAAATATATATATATATATATATATATATATATATATATATATATATATATATATATATATATATATATGAATATATATACATATATATATATATATATATATATATATATATATATATATATATATATATATATACATATATATACATAAATATGCATTATATATATACATATATATATATATATATATATATATATATATATGTATATATATATATATGTATATATACATATATATATCTAAATACACACATATACATATATATATATATATATATATATATATATATATATATATATATATGTATATATATATATATATATATATATATATATATATATATATATATATATATATATATATATATATATGTGTGTGTGTGTGTGTGTGTGTATATATACATATATATATCTAAATACACACATACATATATATACATATATATATATATATATATATATATATATATATATATATATATATATATATATATATATATATATATACATATACATATATATATATATATATATATATATATATATATATATATATATATATGTATATATATACATATATATATATATATATATATATATATATATATATATATATATATATATATATATATATATATATATATATATATATATATATATATATATATATATATATGTATGTATATATACAAAGTACACACGCACACATAGATAGATAGATAAACTGGATATTGCCATAAAAAAGCATTAATCCTGGTGAGGCATATTTTCCCCCGTCACCCTCAACACAAATTACATCGGCCTTGACCAACATCTTCAAACTCTTTTTTTCTCTTTTCTTTTCTTTTTATCTTCTCAGGGAGTGTCTAATAATATTCTTATTCATTCGTCCAGCTCAAGGTCTAGCGTATCCTGTTACGAACGGGGAACAGGCAGAGAGGGCGAGGTAGAAAGGGGGAGAGGGATAAGTAGGAGGGGGAGAGAAGAGGAGGGAGGAAGGGGAGGGAAGAAGAGGAGAGGGTAAGAAGGGGGGGAAGAGGTGGGGAGGAGGGGGAGGGGGGGATGGGAAGCGGAGTATAGGATAAAAATGGAGTAAGAAGAGGAGAGAAAATAAGAAGGATAAGAACAGAGAGAGGGAAGGGAAAGAGGGGGGAAGAAGAAGAAGGAAGAGGGGTAAAAGGGAAGAAGAGGGGAGGGGTATGGGGGTAAGAGAAGAGAGGGAGGAGGGAGAGGGGGAGGAAGGAGAGAGAGAGGAGGGAGAGAGAGAGGAGGGAGAAGGGAGAGAGGGAGAGGAAGAGGAGGGAGAGGGAGAGGAGGGAAGGGAGAGGATGGAGAAGGGGAGGAGGGAGAGGGGGAGGAGGGAGAGGGAGAGGGTGGAGAGGAGGAGGAGGGAGAGGGAGAGGAGGGAGAGGGAGAGGGGGAGGAAGGAGAGGGGAAGGAGGGAGAGGGAGAGGAGGGAGAGGAGGGAGAGGAGGGGAGGGGAGAGGGGAGGGGAACTAATGTGAAGGGCAAGGCTTCTTCTCTCCCACGTGTTATTAATTTGAAATAATGATCTCTTCTCTAATGACTATGATTAAGCTGAGCGATCGTCTGGTCGGAAGTGCGATAAGATCTTCAGGGAATTTTGGCCTTAACTTCTCCTCCGGCCGCTCCTTGCCGACAACTTTCTCTTCCGCAAAATTATATGTTTCTGCTGCGGGTGTAAATACTGCCATTATTGTCATTATCACTTTCGCTTTTTCATTCATCGTCATGATAATAATAATCTTGATTAACTATATATGCAACATATGTGTTTGTATATATATATATATATATATATATATATATATATATATATATATATATATATATATATATATATATATATATATATATATATATATATGTGTGTGTGTGTGTGTGTGTGTGTGTGTGTGTGTGTATGTACATGTATAAACACACATGCGCGCACACACACACACACATATATGTATATATATATATATATATGTGTGTGTGTGTGTGTGTGTGTGTGTGTGTGTGTGTGTGTGTGTGTGTGTGTGTGTGTGTGTATGTGTGTGTATTTCTATTTTTATCTCTTTGTTTCTTTAAACATCACACAACTCTTGGTGAACGTTCCTTAAAAAAACAATACCTCAATTCTCCTTAAACGAAAATAAAGAAAAGTTCTCCCTCTGCCTCCGGAGCCACGTAATAAGGAAAGCCTCTTACAGTAAATACAAACATCACTCTTCTGGGCTCTAGACGACTATTTTCCTCCTGACGTAGACAATTTTTGGTGTCATGGAAAAGGAGAAAAGGGAAAATATGTCGCCGATCATTCATTCATTTGGATTTTCACTGCGGACAAATGAGTAAATGGTGAATAAAGATGATTATGAACAGTCTTCATGATGACAAATGTGGAAGGGTATAAATGAGAACGAATATCTTCACAATACAAGAGATGTATTTGAACGGTTTTAGAAATACATGACGATGAGATAATCGAAACCGGTCAAAAACATCTCTTGTATTGTGAAGACATTCGTTCTCATTCATACCTTTCACAAAGATGATTATCTTGATTGCAATTGCGATTAATTACTTATCATTCTGCAACGAAAAATCTAAAAGTAAAATCGACATGCAAGGCAGAATTCCGGATCCCAAAGCACTAATCTATCAAAAAAAGTCGTTTGGAATTTATACCTCCGGATACACATATAAACTTGCCCATCCTCTCGCCAGCTCTTAACACCACAGGACACTTCGGATCTTGGACACGAGAGAGTAAAAAGGACACTCTAACTATCCTTTAAGATCGAGGAAGCCATAAAAATTTTAAGGGACACTCTAACTATCTATTAAGGTCGAAGAAGCTATAAAATTTTAAGGGACTAACTACCCCTTCAGGTCCAGGAAGCTACAAAATTTTGAGGGACCTCTAACTATCCTTTAAGGTCCAGGAAGCCATAAAAATTTTAAGGGACACACTAACTATCCCTTCAGGTCCAGGAAGCCATAGAACTTTAAGGGACCTCTAACTATCCTTTAAGGTCCAGGAAGCCATAAAAATTTTAAGGGACACTCTAACTATCCTTTAAGGTCCAGGAAGCCATAATATTTTAAGGGACACACTAACAACCCCTTCAGGTCCAGGAAGCCATAAAAAAAATTAAGGGACACACTAACTACCCCTTAAGATCGAGGAAGCCATAAAATTTTAAGGGACTTTTTTTTGGGGGGGGAGGGGGGGGAGGGTAATATGACTGCTGGACTTACCCTTCCTAAACTCGATACGACGGAAGGAAGACCCAGGAGGAAGCTAACCACTGAAGGTAAACATTTATGATGGTTATTTCCTCGATGAAAGGAAGAAGGTGGGGGTCTAACACTCATATACTTTGCGCAAGAGATAGATAGATAGATAGATGGATAGACAGACAGATAGATAGATAGATGGATAGATAGACAGATAGATTAGATAGATGGGTAGACGGACAGATAGATAGATGGATAGATAGACAGATAGATAGGTAGATAGATGGATAGACGGACAGATAGATAGATAGATGGATAGTTAGACAGATAGGGAGATAGAGGGATAGACGGACTGATAAATAGATAGATGGATAGATAGACAGATATATAGGTAGATAGATGGATATACGGACAGATAGATAGATAGATGGATAGATAGACAGATAGATAGGCAGATAGATGGATAAACGGACAGATAGATAGATAGATGGATAGATAGACAGATAGATAGGCAGATAGATGGATAAACGGACAGATAGATAGATAGATGGATAGATAGACAGATAGATAGGTAGATAGATGGATAGACAGATAGATAGGTAGATAGATGGATAGACGGACAGATAGATAGATAGATGGATAGACAGACAGATAGATAGATGGATAGATAGACAGGCAGATAGATAGATAGATATACAGACAAACAAATTGATGAACAGATGTACAGACATATAGGTAGATAGATAGACAGATAGGCAGATAGAGATAGATAGATAGGCAGATAGAGATAGATAGATAGATAGATAGATATGCAGACAGACAAATCGATGAATAAATCTAAAGATATATTGGTAGATAGATAGATAGACAGATAGAGACAGACAGCGAGAAGTGAACGAAGGTTCATTAATGCTTCTGAGTCAGTGCTGAAGGAACACACACACACACACACACACACACACACACACACACACACACCTCCTCCTCCTCCCGTCTGTCCTTTAAAATAGCACCTGTTTATCCATATACACTTGTGGTAAAAAATATAAAGAAATATGAGGTAAACAACACAAACAAAGATAAGTGTAAACAAAGATAAGAAAAGTTCAGAATAATTACAAGAAATTTTCCAGCAACAAAAACGCAAAAAAAAAGAAAAAGAAAAAAAGAAAGAAAAAGAAAAAAAGAAAAGAAAAAAAGAAGCTATTAAGAAAGGGTTTAAAAAATATCAAAACATCAACAAGAATTTTTTCCCACAATTTCGTGAGCATGAAAATAGATAAATTTATAGATAAATTTAAAGACAAAAAAGTGAACAAGTAAAACGAAAAAGAAAAAGAAAGAAAGAAACAAAAAACAAAAAACAGAGAAATGTCAACATATAAATATATATATAAAAAATACATTTATGTGTCCATTCAGCTTGACAAGAACTCCTGTAACAAAAACTAGACGAAAGAAGGTGAAAGAGCAAAATGAGGAACAAATAGACAGACAATAATAACAACAACAACAAAAACAAAACAAGAAAACAACAAACTGTGCGAGGATATTTTTCTCCAACTTTCAGAGACGAGATAAAAAGCAAAGTCACAAACAGACTATACAAGAACAGACAGGCAAAAAGAGAACAAAAGAAGACGAGAGTTCAAGTTGTTGACAAGAACTCCGTCACACGAGTTATAACCTGCTTGTAATATAAGCTGTGACGTTTCGAGAATCGCTAGAAAAAAAATAACGTAAAGCAATTGGATAAATGAGAAACAACAACAACAACAACAAAAAAAACAGAATAAGATGAAGGGTATTGTAAAGATCAATAAATATTAACGTACGGAATTAGTGTCGAACACATGGCAAAAAGAAAAGCGAAAGAGAGAACAAGAAAACACATGAATATAGCGAAGTACTTTCCGCTGCATCTCTCTATCTCTCTTTCTCTCTCTCTCTCTCAAACTTTCTCTCCCTCTCTCTCTCTCTCTCTCTTTCTCTGTCTTTCTCTCTCTCTCTCTCTCTCTCTCTCTCTCTCTCTCTCTCTCTCTCTCTCAAACTTTCTCTCCCTCTCTCTCTCTTTCTCTCTCTCCCTCAAACTTTCTCCCCCCCCTCTCAAACTTTCTCTCTCTCTTTCTCTCTCTCTCTCTCTCTCTCTCTCTCTCTCTCTCTCTCTCTCTCTCTCTCGCTCTCTCTTACTCTCTCTCTCTCTCTCTCTCTATATATATATATATATATATATATATATATATATATATATATATATATATATGACCCTCAATAATCCCTTCAATTTCCCGTAACAACAACTCTTTCACATCAGCACCTATTACACCATTCTTGCAATCGAAGCTGTAGAGTTACGGGTAAAAAAAATGTATGAAGTAAAACCGTTGAACAAAAAACAAAACATAACAATAAACAACAACAAATAAACAAACAAGCAAAAGCGAAAAATAAATTCGAGGAAAGATAAACAAAAATTAGAATGACAAAAAATCCAACAGCTTTGTAACCTTTCCTTATAAAACAAAACAAAAATATGATAAAACAAAGAAACAAACAAACAACAACAACAACAACAAAACG
>NC_091580.1:5884582-5889582 GCF_042767895.1 Penaeus vannamei | reverse complement strand
ACAGAAAAATCAGAGAAAGGCAGAAAGAAAAAGAAGACGAAGAAGAAGAAGAAGAAGAAGAAGAAGAAGAAAAAAAAAACGCTCCTAAAACTCTCCTTCTCTCCTTCTCTCCAGGGCCGCCTTCGCCAACACGTCCCAGCGTCTTGCGAGGAACCGAAGGCTTATCGAGAAGACGGTCACGGCCGAGGCATTAACAGCAGGCAGCCAGGATTAAATCATCTCAGAACGCGGTGGAGTTGAGGCGCTTGGGGAGGATGGGGGGGTGGATGGGGTGGTGGGGTGTGGGGGGGGTTCCTCAGGTAGAAGGGGGGTGGGTGAGGGGGTGGTTAGTGGTGGGGGTGGATAGGGGGGGGCTGGGATTCCTCAGTTAGAGGGGGGTTGGGGTGGGGTGGGGAGGTGAGGGGGTGGTCAGTGGTGGGGGTGGATAAGGTGGGGTGGGGGTGAGGGGGTGGTTGGTGGTGGGGGTGGATGGGGGTGGGGGTGGCTGGGATTCCTCCGGTAGAAGGGGTGGGTGGGGTGGGGGGCTGGGATTCCTCCGGTAGAGGAGGGTGAGGTGGGGGAGGGGGGTGGGGTGGGGGTGGGGGGTGAGGGGGTGGTTAGTGGTAGGGGTGGAGGGTCAAGGCTAAGGGGGGTGGTGGTTGCAGGTGCTTGCAGGTAATTGCAGGTGGTTGAAGGTGATTGCAGGTGCTTGCAGGTGATTGCAGGTGGTTGCAGGTGATTGCAGGTGATTGCAGGTTGTTGCAGATGGTGGGGATGGGTAAGGAATAGGTAACTGGGTGGTTGGTGTTAAAAATGGGTGGGTTAATGGGATCTTAGTGGGGGGGGGTGAGAGGGTGGAAGTATGGCAATGGTTAGGCGTGAAAATGGTTGGGTAGGGGGGGTTGGGGTTAAGGGTGGAGTAGGAGGAAAAAGGGTTAAAGGTTGTTGACGCCGTGGAATAAGGGGATGGAGATAAAGGGAAAGAGAATAAGGGAAAAGGAATAAGGGGAAAGGGAATAAGGGGAAAGGGAATAAGGGGAAAGGGAATGAGGGGAAAGGGAATAAGGGGAAGGGAATAAGGAGAAGGGGATAAGGGGAAAGAGAATAAGGGGAAGGGAATAAAAGAGAATAAGGGGAAAGGGAACATTTATGGTTTTAGGTGAAGATAGGGTGAGTTGGTGGGGGGGGGGGTAGGTTTTCGTGAAGGTCGGGCTTAAATCGCCATCCAGGAACTGCTCTTTAAAACGACATTTAAGACATCAAGGCAAAAAATAGGCGAATGACAGATAATGGAGGAGATGGAAGGGTTGAGAGAAGGAGGGATGGAGAGAGGGAATAGAAGAGAAATTGAAGGCATGCGGCAAATGGAAAGAAGGGAGTGACTGAGCGAAGAAGAGCAAGAAGGAAAGGTAGGAGGGAAGGTAGGAGGGAGAAGGAGGAGTTAGGAAATAAGAAAGGAAGTAAGGAGAAGGAGGGAGAGAGGAAAGTCAGGAGGTAAAAAGACCAGAAGAGAAGGAAGGAAGGAAGGAAGGAAGGAAGAAAGAAAAAAAGGAAAGAATGGAAGAAAGGAAGGAAGAAAGGAAGGAAGAAAGAAAAAAGAAGAAGAAAGGAAGGCAGGAAGAAAAAAAGGAAGAAAGGAAGGAAGAAAAAAAATCGAAAGGAAGAAAGAAATGAAGGAAGAAAGAAAGGAAGAAAAAAAGGAAGAAAGAAAGGAAGTAAGGAAGAAAGAAAAAAAGTAAGGAAGAAAAATAAAGAAAGAAAAGAAGAAAGGAAAGAAACAAAGAGAAAAAATTATGGAAGGATGAAAAGAAGACGTACAGGACCAGAAGGAAGGACGGAATGACTGAATAAACGAACGAATGAAAGCAAGGAAGGAAGGAGACAGAAGGAAGGAAAGCAACACAGGAGGAAGGAATGAAGGTCTTGCAGTCACTTGGCCCACATTCACATTAACGACGACCCACAAGCTCCTGCAAGCACCCTGTTTCTGTCTGAGTGGGAAGTAAAATAACGCTGAGATGTCTATAGAGCTTGAAGGTAAGCTTGCTTGCCCAAAACACACAGACTAAAACACACACATACACAAATACACACACACACATACATACACACACGCAAACACAAATACACATGCAAACACAATTACACACACGCAAACACAAATACACACACACACACACGCAAACACAAATACACACACGCAAACACAAATACACACACACATACACACACACACAAACACACACACACACACAAACGTACACACACACACACACACACACACACAAACACACACACACAAACACACACACACGTACACACACATTTTCTCTGGTTTATGACGCCCGAGTTGAAATAAAGTTGAATTATATGAACAGATACTGACAACTAATAATAGTATCATTAACATTTATATTCATTATTATCGTTTTTGTTGTTATTTCAACAATGATGATAATAATAACGATGATAACCATAACTAAAGTAATTATATCTAAATATAATCATAATGTCAATAAGGACAAAGATGATAAAGACACAACTAGTATAATGATGATGACAATAACAATATCATCATTATTATTACTAGCAACAGTAGTAGTAACCGTAAAACTATAACTATCATCATTATAATAACGATTACAATATAGCCTCATTATCATAATAACTTTGTTCTCCATTTAATTATTTTATAATAAACCAAACAGGTATTTAATATTTCCTCCAAAAAGCCGGTTTATATGACATTTTCATCAAAGGAAGGTCAAAGAGCTGCCCAGTATGAAGTCTGCTGGAATCTCTTTCAAAGCAGATATTTCCTCCTTTGTTATCAACGAGAGAGAGAGAGAGAGAGAGAGAGAGAGAGAGAGAGAGAGAGAGAGAGAGAGAGAGAGAGAGAGAGAGAGAGAGAGAGAGAGAGAGCGAGAGAGAGAGAGAGAGTGAGAGTGAGAGAGAGAGAGAGAAAGTGAGAGTTAGAGAGAGAGAGAGAAAGAAAAAGAAAGAAAGAAAGAAAGAGAGAGCGAGCCAGAGAAAGAGAGAGACAGCGAGAGAGAAAGAAAGGTAAAGAGAGAGAGAGAAAACTATCTCTTTATACGTACGTAACATGCATGCGCACACAAACACACACTTAAATACACGCCGAACTACACTACATCCCCTCAGTCATAACTACAAAAATCCCAACCATACAATATCATAACCAGGCTGTTGCCACCTAGCAATAATTCACACAGCGTACATAACCTCTTTACGTGGACCGGCAAGGAGGGCAGTACAGGGCAAATAAGGTGAAACAGGGCAATTCCCAAGGCTATTGGATGCGGTATATTTTGGGGCCAAGGATATAGGCCCAAATACCTTATATGAGATTTTCTCTCGCTCTCTCGTTTTTTTTTTTTTGTTATTCTATTTTTCTTTTCTTTTTATCTTAATCATGAGTGCCATATGGAAACATAATTATGAATGATAGATGAGTAAATATGATGGTATCACTGCTTTTTACTACTACTACTACTACAAATGATAATACTAACAATAATGACGATAATAGTGATAACATCAATATTGATGATGATTGTAATAATAATGAGAATAATGATGATAACAACATAATAGTAAATAATGATAATCATAATGATAATGTAATAATGATAATAAACATCATGATAATAATTATGATAATGATAATAATGAAGATGATAAAACTTTAACAACACTAATAATGATAATGCTAATAAGAGTAAAAATAATGTCTTAAAAAAGATCTCATTTCTTAGATAAAGCATAATGAAGTTTACAGACCTACTGGGGTCTTTACTCTTAGCTAAGTTGAGGCTACTAAGCTTATTTTCGTAAGTTTGTTGGACCAGAGAACTTGATAGAATATGGAAGCTTAATTTGGACAAGTTGCTAACCTGACGCAAGAAGTTTGTTGTAGTTTTTTGGGGGAATTTGTCATTTGGTACCAGATCAGGAGCTTTAGCTTGCCGGTTTTATTTCCTTTAGAGATATTAAGGATTGTGTAAACGGAAAGATAGATACACAAGTACATACTTGAAGATACATGGTTGCACACACACACACACACAGACAAGCACGTAAAAACACACACAAACATACACAATGATACAAAATTGCACATACGCACACGCACACGCACACACACAAACCCAGGTCACACACACCCGAAGGACACACACAAAAAGTCACAAACACAGACACACACACAATCACCCTCCCCACACACGCACACTCAAACACGCACACATACAATCACACACCCACACACCTATCACCACATGTAAAACGAAAGAGAAAGAGAAAAAGGACGATAAAAAATAATAATGAAGCAAATTACCTACGTTGAGTAGAGGAAGTAAGTTGATGGAAAGGATTAAGAAACACAAGAAAGGGGGAACTGGCAGTAGCGTGGACGAGAGATGAGATAATGGAGGATGAGAAGGATGAGAAAGAGAGAGGAAGGAAGACAGAGCCAACGGAAAGAGACTACTTAATGCTTGAAGGCAGAGCATTAATGGTTTCTATTTATATACCGGTTTGTTTGTCTGCCTATCTGACTGTCTCTTTATCTGTCTATCTGTCTATGTAAAGGAATGAAGGATTCCTTGTCTCCTATTATCTGTATAGAATTAAGATCATCAAGAATTTATTTGATTTATTTTATCAACAAAAGAATAATTATCTAATTTCATTTAGTTTGTAACTTGTTGGCTACAGTGACGCTAGAGTTATACGAACGCCCTACAAAAACGCTTTGTTGTGAATCCGCGGAGCCTCGCTAGAGAGCCATGTGATACGCCGTGTGCTGCGTCGATTTCAATTATTCTTGTTTTGTGAAGATTTAGGCAAGCTACACTGTAATTCAACTATTTATACTGTTAATAATGTATTGTTCAGATGTTTGAGCATATGTTAATAACAAAATTGAGTCTTTTACGTAATTTATAACCTAGAATTATGTGATATAAGTATGTGCCATTCCCACAGTATTCTTATATTTT
>NC_091580.1:5854582-5864582 GCF_042767895.1 Penaeus vannamei | reverse complement strand
TATGCAAAATCCAGCTTTTTCTATTATTCTATTTATTCATTTGCGTTTACATCGGTTATGCAAAATCCAGCTTTTTTTTATTATTCTATTTATTCATATGCGTTTACATCGGTTATGCAAAATCCAGCTTTTTTTATTATTCTATTTATTCATATGCGTTTACGTCGGTTATGCAAAATCCAGCTTTTTTTATTATTATTCTATTTATTCATATGCGTTTACATCGGTTATGCAAAATCCAGCTTTTTTATTATTATTATTATTATTCTATTTATTCATATGCGTTTACATCGGTTATGCAAAATCCAGCTTTTTTTTATTATTCTATTTATTCATATGCGTTTACATCGGTTATGCAAAATCCAGCTTTTTATTATTATTATTATTATTCTATTTATTCATATGCGTTTACATCGGTTATGCAAAATCCAGCTTTTTTTTATTATTCTATTTATTCATATGCGTTTACATCGGTTATGCAAAATCCAGCTTTTTTTTCTTTTTTTCTATTATTCTATTTATTCATATGCGTTTACATCGGTTATGCAAAATCCAGCTTTTTTATTATTATTATTATATTTATTTATATGCGTTTACATCGGTTATGCAAAATCCAGCTTTTTTTTTATTATTCTATTTATTCATGTGCGTTTACATCGGTTATGCAAAATCCAGCTTTTTTTATTATTCTATTTATTCATATGCGTTTACATCGGTTATGCAAAATCCAGCTTTTTTTTATTATTCTATTTATTCATATGCGTTTCCATCAGTTATGCAAAATCCAGCTTTTTTTTATTATTATTATTCTATTTATTCATATGCGTTTACATCGGTTATGCAAAATCCAGCTTTTTTTTCTTTTTTTCTATTATTCTATTTATTCATATGCGTTTACATCGGTTATGCAAAATCCAGCTTTTTTATTATTCTATTTATTCATATTCGTTTACATCGGTTATGCAAAATCCAGCTTTTTTATTATTATTCTATTTATTCATATGCGTTTACATCGGTTATGCAAAATCCAGCTTTTTTATTATTCTATTTATTCATATTCGTTTACATCGGTTATGCAAAATCCAGCTTTTTTTTATTATTCTATTTATTCATATGCGTTTACATCGGTTATGCAAAATCCAGCTTTTTTTTTATTATTCTATTTATTCATATGCGTTTACATCGGTTATGCAAAATCCAGCTTTTTTTTTATTATTCTATTTATTCATATGCGTTTACATCGGTTATGCAAAATCCAGCTTTTTTTTATTATTCTATTTATTCATATGCGTTTACATCGGTTATGCAAAATCCAGCTTTTTTAAAATTTTTTATTATTCTATTTATTCATATGCGTTTACATCGGTTATGCAAAATCCAGCTTTTTTTTTATTATTATTATTCTATTTATTCATATGCGTTTACATCGGTTATGCAAAATCCAGCTTTTTTTATTATTCTATTTATTCATATGCGTTTACATCGGTTATGCAAAATCCAGCTTTTTTTATTATTATTATTCTATTTATTCATATGCGTTTACATCGGTTATGCAAAATCCAGCTTTTTTTTATTATTATTATTCTATTTATTCATATGCGTTTACATCGGTTATGCAAAATCCAGCTTTTTTTTTATTATTCTATTTATTCATATGCGTTTACATCGGTTATGCAAAATCCAGCTTTTTTTTATTATTCTATTTATTCATATGCGTTTACATCGGTTATGCAAAATCCAGCTTTTTCAAAAATTATTCTACTTATTCATATACGTTTACATCGGTTATGCAAAATCCAGCTTTTCTTTATTATTATTATTCTATTTATTCATATGCGTTTACATCGGTTATGCAAAATCCAGCTTTTTTATTATTCTATTTATTCATATGCGTTTACATCGGTTATGCAAAATCCAGCTTTTTTTATTATTATTATTCTATTTATTCATATGCGTTTACATCGGTTATGCAAAATCCAGCTTTTTTTTTATTATTCTATTTATTCATATGCGTTTACATCGGTTATGCAAAATCCAGCTTTTTTATTATTTTATTTATTCATATGCGTTTACATCGGTTATGCAAAATCCAGCTTTTTTTTTTCTTTTTTTTATTATTCTATTTATTCATGTGCGTTTACATCGGTTTTGCAAAATCCAGCTCTTTTTTTAATTCTTTATTATATTTATTCTATTTATTCTTATGCGTTTACATCGGTTATGCAAAATCCAGCTCTTTTTTTAATTCTTTATTATATTTATTCTATTTATTCATATGCGTTTACATCGGTTATGCAAAATCCAGATTTTTTTTTATCATTCTATTTATTCATATGCGTTTACATCGGTTATGCAAAATCCATCTCTTTTTTTCTTTCTATTTATTCTTTATTCTATTTATTCTATTATTTATTATTTATTTATTATATTATATTATTTATTATTTATTTATCCTTTATTCTATTTATTCTATTTATTCCGGAATGCATTTCTTACGCCACGTGGAGGATTCGATTGCAACATCAGGATCAATTTGCACAGGTATTGAGGGCACGTGTCTGCCGTCGCCATGCAATGAGGCTGGAAAGGATGCTTCTTGCAGTCAGATATTTGTAAGTTCGTCGGAAATAATAATGATAATGATGATAATGATAAAAATGATAATGATAGTAATAACAATGATGATAATAATAATGATGATGATGATAATGATAATAATGATAATAATAGTAATAGTGTTAATGATAATAATAATAATGATAATAATAATAATAGTAATAATAATAATGATAATAATAATAATAATAATAATAATAATGATAATAGTGATAATGATGATAATAATGATAATAATAATGATAATAATAATAATAGTAATAATAATAATGATAATAATGATGATAATAATAATGATGATAATAATAATGATGATAATAATGATGATAGTAATAATGATGATAACAATAATGATAATAATAATAAGGATAATAATAACAATAATGACAATAATAATAATGATAATTTTAATAACGATAATGATAACAATAACAAGGATAATAATCATAATAATAAAACGTGCAGTGCTATATCTATTTGTATATATTTGAAGTCTTGGTCTAACGCTTGGCAACATATCACGGTGTTATGGATGGATCTTGCAAATGTATGACACACCATCTCTCATTTGTCTGTCTGTTTGAGCGAAGTATTTAGGACAGCGAGACAGGGCTAAGTCTCGGGGCTATGGCTGCATGACCTTCCACTCCCCTCCCCCCCCCTTTCTCTTCTCTCTTTCTTAATCCCTCTTTGTTCCACTTTCCTCTCACTCACTTTCCTCTCACCCACTTGCACCCTCCTGCTCTTCGTGTTCCATATTCCTTTTATTCTTTCCTATTCCCCTTCTACCGTTCTCTCCCTCGCTCTTCTGTTGTCCTTTCCTCTTGTTCTTTTCCTTTCCTCTTTCTTTATTGCTTTCTTCCTTTTCCCTTCTTTCACCTCTTTCCCCGTCCCTCTCCTTCACTTCTCCTCCTCTCACCCTCTTCCTGCTCTCCCCCACCTATTCCTCTCCTTCCCTTCTCCCTTCTCCCTCCCCATTCCTCTCCCTCCTCCTCCCTCTCCTCCTCCCCCTCCTCCTTCCCCCCCATCCCCAATACCTCCCCCTCTCCTCTCCATCCCCCCATCCCCAATACCTCCCCCCTCCTCTCCTTCCACCCCATCCTTTCCTTCCTTCCCTACCCTTCCTCTCCCTCCTCCCCCCATCCCCAATACCTCTGCCCTCCTCTCCTTCCCACCCCATTCTCCTTCCTTCTCTACCCTTCCTTTCCTCCTCTCCTCCTCCACCCCCATCCCCAACTACCTCTCCCCCTCCTCTCCTTCCCACCCCCTCCTCCTTCCTTCCCTACCCTACCTCTCCTCCTCCCACTCCCCAATACCTCCCCCTCCTTTCCTTCCCCCTCCCCCCATTCCCCAATACCTCCCCCCTCCCCCCATTCCCCAATACCTCCCCCTCCCCCCTCCTCGCCTTCCCCCCCCATACCCAATACCTCCCCCTCCTCGCCTTCCCCTCCCCCCATCCCCAATACCTCCCCCCTCCTCTCCTTCCCCCCATCCCCAATACCTCCCCCTCCTCTCCTTCCCTCCCCCCATCCACAATACCTCACCCCCTCCTCTCCTTCCCACCCCATCCTCTCCTTCCTTCCCTACCCTTCCTCTCCTCCTCCCATTCCCCAATACCTCCCCCTCCTCTCCTTCCCCCTCCCCCCATCCCCAATATCTCCCCCCTCCTCTCCTTCCCCCTCCCCCCATCCCCAATAGCTCCCCCCTCCTCTCCCTTCCCCCATCCCCAATACCTCACCCCCAATACCTCACCCTCTCGTCTCCCTCCCTTCCCTTCCTCTTCTCCTCCCACCCCCATCCTCTCCTTCCCTTCCCTACCCTTCCCCTCCTCCTCTCCTCCCCCCATCCCCAATACCTCACCCCCTCCTCTCCTTCCGACCTCCCCTTCCCACCCCCTCCTCTCTTTCCTTCCCCACCTTTCCTCTCCTCCTCCCACCCCCCATCCCCTCCTCCCTTCCACTCCTCCTCCCACCCCCATCCCCTCCTCTCTCTCCACTCCTCCTCCCCCCATCCACAATACCTCCCTTCTCCTCTCCCTTCCCACCCTATCCTCCCCCCCCATCCCCAATACCTCACCCCTCTTCTCCTCCCTTCCTCTCCTCCTCTCCTTCCTCTCCTCCACTCCTCCTCCCACCCCCACCCCCTCTCCCAACCCCCATCTTCCTACACCCTTGACGATATTCCACTTCTGTTAAATATTCAGGCTCGATCGAGACCTCTCGCCATCACAGAGAGGGAAAGTGTAATTAAGATTCGAGAATTTGATCTCTCTCCTTTATGTTCTCTGTCTGTCTGGCTGTCTGGCTGTTTGTCTGTTTGTATGTCTGTCGCTGTGTCTGTCTGTTTGGCTGTATGTCTGGTCGAGTGTCTGTTCGTGTCTGCTTGCATGTCTGTCGCTGTGTCTGTGTGTTTGTCTGTCTACCTGGTCGTCTGTCAGCTCGTGTCTGTTCGTTTGTCTGGCTGTTTGCATGTCTGTCTGTTTGTCTGTCTGCCTGGTCGTTTGCCAGCTCGTGTCTGTTCGTTTGTCTGTCTGTTGCTGTGTTTGTCTGCCTGGTTACCTGTCTGTTCGTGTCTGTTTGTTTGTCTGCGTATCGGTCTGTAGGTCTGTCGCTGTTTGTTTGTCTGTCGGCTATCTGTCTGTTAGTCTGTTTGGCCTTGTGTGTGTTATCTATTTGTCTGTCTATATGTTTATGCCTGTTCAACTGTCTGTCTGTCTGCTCGTTTATGTCAGTCTGTCTGTGTCTGTGTGTCGTTTTTTTCGTCTGTCTGTGTCTGTGTGTCGTTTTTTTCGTCTGTCTGTGTCTGTGTGTCGTTTTTTCCCGTCTGTCTGTGTCTGTGTGTCGTTTTTTTCGTCTGTCTGTGTCTGTGTGTCCTTTTTTTCCGCCTGTCTCTCTCTTTTTCCTCTTTATTCTTGCATCCCAGTTCGCAGCTTCGTTAATTCCTCACGGTTGTCCAGAGATGAGGATATAATTTGAATCATTTGCTTCACGCTCTTGTGATTATTTTCTTATACTTTTTTTTCCTTCCCTTTTTCTCTGCAATCGCCTGCAATCTTGCCACTCAACATCTGTTTTCCTTCGCCAGCGCCAGCAACGACGCAGAATTCAGATCTAAACACGATTTCCATAAACTTTTCAATCATCTATAAATCCGGGTGGAGTTTCGAAACGCGCGGGAGCTGTTTACGCATCGGAATCAACAATAGGAGAATGGATTCCGATGCTGTCATCTATATTGTGTAAAGTGTTCGGTTCTCTTTGATCCGAGTTTATAAATGGAATCTAATTGTATTGCTCCTCCTTGTTGATTGGCGCAGACACTCCTCCAATTAGAGAGAGAGAGAGTGAGAGAGAGAGAGAGAGAGAGAGAGAGAGAGAGAGAGAGAGAGAGAGAGAGAGAGAGAGAGAGAGAGAGAGAGAGAGAGAGAGGGGAGAGAGAGAGAGAGAGAGAGAGAGAGAGAGAGAGAGAGAGAGAGAGAGAGAGAGAGAGAGAGTGAGAGTGAGAGAGAGAGAGAGGAGAGAGAGAGAGAGAGAGAGAGAGAGAGAGAGAGAGAGAGAGAGAGAGAGAGAGAGAGAGAGAGAGAAACATATATATATATATATATATATATATATATATATATATATATATATATATATATATATATATATATGTGTGTGTGTGTGTGTGTGTGTGTGTGTGTGTGTGTGTGTGTGTGTGTGTGTGTGTGTGTATGTAAATATATATAAATATATTTAAAAAATCTACGGGGGAAGACGAGTATTTCAATTAGTTATGTATGAGTCTGAAACCGGTTTAGCAAGTTTAATGGCTTAATGAATCCATTAGCCAACCCATGTCTTTTTTCGAGGTCTATAATTGAATATCCAACTTAATGGCAGTGGGCGTAAGATTTCCAAAAATGGAAGAAAAGGGCAAGAAAACGAAAAAGGCGAGAAAGGTCGAGGAAAGATGTCTTTGAAAGCTGTGGATTTTTTTCCATTCACTGTTGTTATTCTGTTACAGAATGCAACATATATACGTGTATGTGTCGGGGGCCTGTAGGAAGAGGAAGAGAGGCAGATAGAAAGATAGATTGATGGATATATAGATGAATACATAGAGAGATAAATAGATAGATAGATAGACAGATAGATAGAAAGAGAAAGAGAGAGAGAGAGAGAGAGAGAGAGAGAGAGAGAGAGAGAGAGAGAGAGAGAGAGAGAGAGAGAGAGAGAGAGAGAGAGAGAGAGAGAGAGAGAGTAAACAAACAAACAAAGGACTTCCCACATGAGGAACCAGACGTCTGACCTTCAACGCAGCTCCCTCTTCGCCACACACCTCAGGTCCTTGCAGAGCGAATTGCAAAGCGACCATATGCAATTGTTAGCAGAGGCGAAGCGTAACGTTAATCCCAAAACGGGTTGGCGTACGAGGAACTGAGTGAGTTACGAAGGATCTTCATAGAGGGTTTAGCGCTTCGGGTGTCGTAGGGATTGGTTATTTGGCATGCCTTTCATTTGGTGCCAAGGGGTGCCTGGATTTTGAAATTGATTGGCTTTTGGGGGAGAGGGGGAGGGGGGGAGGGGTGGAGGGGGGGAGGGTGGAGGGTGTTAGAGGGGTCAGCGTTACGGGCTTGATGTTTCTTTTTTGTTTTGTTTCTATCTTTCTTTGTCGTTCTGTCTCGCTATCTCTCTGTGTGGTTCTGTCTCTATATGTCTATATCTCTGTTTCTATCTCTCTCTCTCTATATATAATTTCTCTCTTTTCTCTTTCTATTTTTTTCATCCTTTCCTTCCCTCTTTTTCTTTCTCTATCTATTTATCTATTTGTCTCTCTCTTCTCTTTCAATATCTCTTTCTCTGCCTCGTTAAACAAACAAACAAACAAACAAAAAAAAACACGATATCGTTCATACAAACATAATAAAGAGAATGACAATAAACTATCGAGTAAGCCAAAAACTCACGCTGTCTGATAAGGAGTCTCGCCTGGCTCGAAACGTCACTGATAAATATTACCTGATCCATGTAACCATATCCCTTAAATTGATCAGAAAATCGAGCCATTTAGTTGAATCAATCGATGACAGGAGCTACAAGCGAGAAATTGATATGCTGTGAACTTCCTGAAACCACAAGCGCTGTCCCCCGAGCAAGTGGTTCATTCTGTTCTGCGTCACATGTTTGTCGGTCGGAGTTTGTTTACATCCGGCGGCGTGGGCGAGGGCTGTAAACTATCAACGGGGACGTAAACAGAGGAGAGTAGCAACTTCGTGAATTTGATGGCGTTGGTATGTTGCCGCGTTGCAGATGCGAGTGGGGGGGAGGCTGTCAAGCGACACCCCTCACCCAGCCCCGTGTTTTTTTTTGCTTTTGTTTTTTTCCTTTCTGTTTCCAAGCTTCCCTTCTCTCTCTCTTCTCCCTTCCTTCTCTTCTCTCCAAGCAGGTTCTCCTTCTCTGTCCTTTCCCCTTGGCTCCCCTTTTACTCTTTCCTCCCCCCCTCTCTCTCTCCCCCCTTTCCTTCCCGTGCCTTTTCTTACCCCATTGCCTTTGGGCCTCATTCTCTTGCCTCCGCTATACCCTCTTTTCTCCATTTTCTCTTGCTTCCTCCTTTCCTCATAGCCCCGCTTCCCCCAGCTACCCCTTCTCCCAACCCCCTTCAGGCCCTTTCTCTTAGACTCCCCTAAAAAGGACCGTTTCCCTCCCCCTCCCCATGACTCCCCCATTCTCTCCCTCTCCTCCCCAGACCCATTCCCACCCCCCACACCATACCCCATCCCCAAGAATCCCCATTCCCCATTCCTCTAGAATATCCATCCCCTCCCTCCTCTCCCAAGGCCCTTCTCCCCAGTCTCTCCACCCCCCCAACCACTCCGGAGACCCCTTCCCCCCCTTCCCCCCTCCCCCTACCCCTCTCCCCAAGTCCCCTTTCCCCAGTCTCTCCACCCCCCTTCCCACTCCCGAGACCCCTTTCCCCCCCTTCCCCCCTTCCACCACCCCTTCCCCTCTCCCCAGGCCCCTTTCCCTAGTCCTCTCCTCCTCCCTACCCACTCCCGAGACCCCTTCCTCCCCCCTTCCCCCCCCTTCCCCCCCCTTCCCTACCCCTCTCCCCATACCCCCCCCGCTTCTCAAGTGACACTCCGATACCCAAGACGGAGATCGAAGTGACGCCATTCAGTGTCGAGCGAAGATTAAGAGGGAAAGGACGACCCTCCTCCTCTATGGGTTTCTTGGGTTGCCAGTCAATCACTTTTTTTTTTTTTTTCTCTTTTGTTTCATTTTTTCTTGTACTGCTCCTCTGTGGGTTTCTGGAAGTGACAGTCAGTCGTTTTTATTGTTTTTGAATTTTTTATGTTATTTTTTGTACACTTCTCTACGAGTTTATATATATATGTATCTATATCTATATCTATATCTGTATCTATATCTATATCTATATCTGTATCTATATCTATTTATCTATCTATCTCTCTCTCTCTCTCTCTCTCTCTCTCTCTCTCTCTCTCTCTCTCTCTCTCTCTCTCTCTCTCTCTCTCTCTCTCTCTCTATATATATATATATATATATATATATATATATATATATATATATATATATATATATATTTGCCAAAGCTAGGCGAGTTTTTTTTTTTTTTTTTTTGAGGCATACGTTTCTATCTTTTAATCCCTGAACATTTTTGCTGCCTTTCTCTTCACCTATTCCTCCTTCTCCCTTACTTCCCTCAACCCTCCTTCCCTCCTACTCCACCCCGCCATCCCCCCCCCCCCCCCCAGCCCTCACTCCTCCTCTCCTTTTTCTTCTCCTTCCCCAACTCTCTTTGTCTCTCCCCTTCCCTCCCTCATCACCTCCCCCATATCCCCTCCATCTCTCCCCTTCCTCCCTCCCTCCCCCATAGCCCTCCCCTCCCTCCCGTCCTCCCTCCCCCACTCCCTCCCTCCCTCCCCCTACCCCTCCATCTTCTCACCGTTGCATTAGCAATCTCCCAACATTCTCTTTTCCAATCTTCCAATCTTTCCAATCTCTCTTTTTTTCCTCACTTTTTATTTTATATTCCTTGTCCCCTTCTGCCATCCCGCCCACGCCCGCTTCACCTCGTTCTCCATAGTAACAGGGGTTCCCTCAGCACATAAGGGTCTTTTCCGTAATGACTTTTGCCTTCAATCTCAACCTTCGCTGTTCACTTCCTCGCCTTGTGTTGTCTTTCCTTGTTCTTTAGCTCGTCTTTTGAGGTTATTCCTTTGAGATATTATTATTGTTTTCTTTAAATTTCTCTATTTTCTTGACCGTCGTTGGTGTTGTTATTGCTTGTATTATTTCTGTTTCATTATCTTTGTCATTGCATTTTCTGTTCTTATCCTTATCATTGTTATTGTAATTATTGGTATCTTATCATCGTTATC